>NC_028648.1:40096363-40114899 GCF_001406875.1 Solanum pennellii | reverse complement strand
TTATTTTAGCTTCTTAGAATACTCTTAGTTTAGTAATTTGATCATAGATGTTCTTGTGGTGATGACTTCCAGATTTTGGGAAATAATAGATGTTGAATTTTAGAAGTTATTGAATTGGTTTTATTAATGAATTTAAGTCTTCCGCATTACTTTCTGTTGATATTAAATTGAAATGTTAGGG
Organism: Solanum pennellii; assembly: GCF_001406875.1. Classification (NCBI taxonomy): domain Eukaryota; kingdom Viridiplantae; phylum Streptophyta; class Magnoliopsida; order Solanales; family Solanaceae; genus Solanum; species Solanum pennellii. Next base: position 40,114,718 of record NC_028648.1, on the reverse strand, counting down.
TTTAGATTGGTTGGTTCGCTCACATAGGAGGGTAAGTGTGGGTGCCAGTCGCGGCTCGGTTTTGGGTCGTGACACTTTCATCTCACTTTTTGCATTTAGTTATTTATTTATTTATAATAATTATTTATTTATTTTGTGAGTAATTATTTGCTTGCATTACATTTTCGTATTATATATATTCTACTCACTTTTCATATTTGAATATGAATTCCGATAAAAAATTGATGAAAAAGGTAAAAAAAAAAAAGCATAGTGGAGTCGGTTAATAGTTTATTAAACTTGAAATCCACCACTAATAAGAAAATCGATAGTTCTTCTAAATCTAAAACTAAAAAATCTAGTCTATTAATAATGAATACGGATGATTATACCCATGTTAATGATATTGTTTTTTATATTGATAGTAATTGTGGATTAGATCCTTATCATGAATATTTACAAAGAAGGTTTGGTAATTTGATGAGGAATTGCCTGAAGAAGATGAACATGATAGTGTTAATGATTATATTCGTACGCCTACTTTTGATGATGATGATGACAATGAAACTGAGTCACCTACGACTACTAGTACTCATAGTCTCTCTCCTAGTCTCGCTCCCTTTCATTTTCCTACTCTCATTTTCCCCGTACATCCTAGGCCTAAGGAAACACATACTAAAAAATCAGTTGTATGGCCGTTTATGACTCAAAATAAAGATAAAACACAAGCTATTTGTAATAAATGTAAAAATAGATTGAATCATAAAACTGTAGGAAGACAGGGTGGGAACATTTGAGTAGTCATTTAATGTCGTGTTGCAAAAATAAATTTTTGCATGCTAAAGTGTTAACCGAAGCTAAAAAGAATGGTACCCCTTCCTGAAACTGTAGGAGTAGGTGGCTCTAATATGGTCCAAACACAATTAAATCCTTCTAATGTTTATGGCTCTAATATGCAACAGTCATATAGTATAGAAAAAGATTTTGAGAATTATCTAAAATGCTTATTGTTATGGGTTTGCCATTTAGTATTGCTGAAAATCCCGATTTTATTCATTATATTCAAATTGTGTATAATCCACATTTTAAAGATTTTGCTAGAAATTCATTTAAAAAATCTATCTTTGATTATCAAGCTCAACATTTGCAATATCTTCCTTGTTTATTTTATTATAATAATTGTAAAATAACTATTACATCTGATATGGACCGTAGTGTAAACAATAATGATTATTTAACTATACTGCACATTTAATTGATGAAAATTGGATTATGCAAAAAATAATTTTAGGTTATAAATATTGTGAAAGCATAAATTCGATAGTTATATAGCTCAAACAATTATGAATATTTTACAAAACTATGAAATTTGTGATAAAATTAGTAGTGTCACCTTAATTGAAATGGTAAAACTGTCTCTTTGCCCTATTTATGATGATGATTTTCATGTTAGGTGGGTACACACATATATAATTTGATTGTTAGAGATAGAATAACAATGTATAAAGATGGTTTCATGAAAGTTGAAAGTGCATGTCATTTTATATTTAAAAGTCAAGTTAAGTCTAGGCGTAGAGCAAGAATTTCAAATCGTTGTTGTGAATATAATCTTCTACCTAGAAAAATTTCAAAATAAGTGTCTACTAGATGGAAATCTTTTTTATGAGATGCTTGAAGTCACTTAAGAGTATAGAAAACCTTTACAATAGTCTGGAATTCTCATAATTCGAATATGACATATGGACTTGATGATAGTGATTGGAATGACGTAAAGAACTCATAGAATTCTTAAATGATTTTTATTTAACTATAAAAAAAATATCTGCACTTTATTATCCAATCATTTTGCTCTGTTTTACCTAATATTTACTAAATTTTATAAATTTAAAAATAAACCAAGATTTGAACAATCTGTTACCAAAATGACTGTTTAAATATATTTTATTCTTATTTCTCAAATTTATTTAACCGCTTGTTTGTTAAATCCTCATTACAAAGATCTAGGTGGATCTTGAATGGTTGATAAATATATTTAAGTTTGAGTATTGATATTGAAGATGATGAAACACCTAATTTTCAAGATGTTAAAGATAGTATAAAAATTGAAGCTAGAAAATTGTATGACTTATATAATAAATGTATTAAGTAATGAAGAACCTCAAAGTTGTAGGAGTAGATGTAATGAAGATGATATTGATAATATGTTAGATTCTTATCTGGAACTTTCTCATAAAAATAGAAATGATTTTGATGCATATGTTAATCAAAATACAGAACCTATTGTTGATCTTCTAGAATGGTGAAGCTATCGCGGCAAAGGATTTCCAAAACTTCAATCAGTGACTCGAGATATGCTAGCTATTCAAGTATCTTCAGTAGTTTCGGAAGGCTCTTTTAGTGAAACAAGGTTTCAAATTGGAGAGTATAGGCATTCATTAGCACCAGATTACTTGGAGATATCGGTATTATTTAGAGATTGATTAATGTAGAGAGAAGGAGTTACGGTCGTCAACCACTATTGACCAAATTTAAAAACGACGTTGGCGAAATAATGCAAGATTATAGTGACGACGACATTAAAGCAAGGATTTATCTAATCAGCCAATTTCCGATCACGTAACTAGAGAAATTCTACATGATTTAAGAAAAGATTTTTATGGTAACATGAACTATTAAATTTAAATGTCTAATTGTCTACTAGTATGAGTATGGTAATTTGAGGTCTAATTCAAACAGAACCTTTCCTAAAAAGTGGCCGTGTAGATTAGATCTTTTAATACTCTACTAATATTTTGTGGATCAAATTGTAGTATTCAATTAATATTAATAAAAGTATAGGCTATTCATCTTAATTTTATTTTTGTTCTCATAAATTTAAATTTTATTATTGTTTAAATTTTATTATTGTGATAGTTAAACTTCTATAGTTTTTAAAGTTTGAAATTTAAACTTTTACAACCCCAAAGTTTGAAATTTGAACTTTTATAATTACATTTTGAATTTTTGAATTTAAGTATTCAAACTTTTAAAGTTAAAAGTTTGATAAAATCAAACTTCCAAACTACAAATATATAATTTTAAATTTAAATTCAAACTTTCAAATAATAAATATATAATTTAAAATTTAAAGTCAAACTTTCAAACTACATATATATAATTTAAAATTTAAATTCAAACTATAATTTAAATTCAAACTTTCAAACTATAATTATGAAATTTTAATTTCAAATTTTAAAAGTTTGAAAAGTATAAATTTTTAACTTTAAAATTATAATAGTTTTAGTACTATTTGAGTAATAATTATTTTCTTTAAATTAGCCTATTTTTTATTTTAATAATTAATTGTTTTTAATAATTTTTTTAGAGTCGAGCTAAATCGGTTCGTCCGGTCCCGGTTCGTTAGCAAACCAGGACGGGTACTCCTTCCTTTATCTAGAACTACCGGTATCATTTCGGTACGGTACCGGCTTGTGGTGCTCGATTTCATCCGGTTCGGCCAGTCCTGATCCAGTAGTGTCGATTCCGCAACCATTGCCAGCCATATAAGTATGTGTCTATATTTTTGCAGTAACACAACTTGCAAATTTCTTTGATATATGCGATATTTCCGAATTGAATGGTGAGAATTATTAGATTTGAAATCAGAGAATTCTGCTTTCATTTAGGGCGTATAAATATTGATTATTCTATTAGAAAAGATGAGTCATCTATTAATGAAATCAATACTCAAGATGATATTGTTCTTTATGAATAATGTGAATGTTGTAATCGTTTGAGTGTTATATTCGCTAAGACCAAAATCTCTGTTGGTATTCGTGAATCTATCAAACATTATAACAATGTGACAACATTACTGAAGGTTATTGATGAACAGTTGAGACTTTAGACAACGCACTTACAACACCTTAATTATGAAATTATCATCAATTAGGCTCACCGGTGTGGTAACACCTCACTATTTGAAAGAACTAGAAAGAACTAAAATTAGAAAGAAATCGTTTTTGGAAATAATTGAAATTGAAAAGTTTGACAAAGTTAAGCTAAGTATGAGTTTTGAGTCAATTTCAAACAACCATAAGTCCTAGTTCAGAATGAGTTAGATATGCTAGTAGATCTTTGCAACGTCATCAAGTTTTCTTGATTTCGAGTTCGTATGTAGGAGATATGATTATTCGAAGTTAGGTTGCATAGATGAGGAAAGTCAAAACCGGATTTTAGAAGGGTATTATTATCTTTTCACTACCCAATTAGTTAATTTCATTTTTAGTAATTTAGTTGGGGTATAAATTTAATTTTTTCAGTTTACATTACAAGTTTAAGTTAGGGTTTCGAGAGAAGATAAAAGAAGAGGAAAAAAGAGGAGAAGAAGCAACGAGTAGTCACATTCTAGAAAGTACGCTTGTGAATTTCATCAAGGATTGATCCCAACGAGGTACATGAGATCACATAGCATTGGATTTATTTCACCCGCGCGCCAATCATCATTTAATTACACGAATTTATATTCTTGAAAGTATAGAAACTGAGTTCTTGATGGGTTTTATTGAAATTCTATCGGTTTCTTGATTTGTTGAAGTTGTTGAGAGGTTCTTGAGTCGAATTCATGAAGATTTTTGTTTAGAGTAGATTCTTCCAAATTTTGGTTGTGTATTTGATTCTAAGCGTTTGGGAGAGAAACTAGTTATCTAAAGGGTTTAGAGTCAAAAAATGAGCGAGAAAATTCGTCAAACACCTGGGGAGGGGGTTGGGGCGCCGTGCCACTTAAAGCGACACAAAAAAACTTTGTAGTGTGGGCTCTGGGGCACCACACTAGCCAATGCGCCCCAAGCCAACTTCTGAAGTTTTCTCTCTGGCGCCCCGCGCCATTCAGAGCGTCAGGGACACCATGTCTTCTATCCTTTTCCACTTTTTTCCGTTTGAGTTTACTAACATGGTACCTATCTTTCCTAGTTGATATATACACTCTAAAGTACGTCTAAGTTTTCTATAACATGAGATCATGACCCTTAAATTCATAAATCAAATTCAAGGTGGAGCTAAGAGTCAAGTCAAGAGAGTTTTAAGAGTCTTTCAAAAGCCTTATGCCATAATTTTAAACTTGTTTTAAAGACTTAATCCTTGAGTTTGAGAAAGAGTAGGACCAACTTCATTTCCTTAAATGATATATGGGAACAAATAATCCCAAAGAACAAATGTTTTCACCTTTAAGATAAGACCAAACACTAATTTCCAAATGAGTTTTGTTGAGCATTTTTGAGTTCCATCTCTTTCAAGAGATAAACTTTTTGAGTAGTTACTCAAATCACAGAAAGAGTTTTATTTGAAACATATGAGTTGATCATATATAAGGAGTAGTATTGAGCACCGATATGAGGGCGAGTTCATGATAACTCAACTTCTCCATAAATCATGTAGTCATCGTGGGTAGAAAGGGTTATACTTTTAGATTATTCCTTAATACTTTTTAGCATAGACAAGTGGATCTACATATTTGAGGCATTCTCTCTCCCGACAACAAGTTATAGGACAATTCTGGCAGCGTGAGCGAGACATTATATCATCACTTTATATCATAATGATGGTTGTCGGTTAGAGGAACTCCCACAACATTAGATTTCTTTACTATCTATGTATATTAAGTTTTTACATAGTTTTTAAATGCTTTATATAAACTGCATCTTTACTATTGTTTTTTGTGCATTGAGTTAGGTATCCATGAGTTGACTAAACCTGAGGTAAGGGTTTCTTTCAGAATTCATTTCGAGCTTTTGTCATGTTCAATTTTCCCTCACTTCCTCATGAATTCAATGTACTGATGCAATTTGGCCTACATCATTTTATGATGTAGATACAGGTAATCAGGACCAATATCCAGTGTTTTGTTGATCCAGTCGAGGATCTTAAAGTTTGTTGGTGAGCCTCATCGCATTTCGGAGGATCCCCTTTTATTGCTTTAATAGTTCAGTTGTTTAGGATGATCGGGGGTTTGTCTCGATATCCGTCATAGTTTTTAGAGGCTTCATATACAGTTAGATAACATTAGTTCTTTAGTCTTATTCATTTCAGTTGTTGTCTAAAGACTTGAGTTTGCCTTATTGGCTTGTTGAATGTTGTCTTTATGATATTCTAGTTTTATATGGGTTTATCTTTGTTAAGTTAAGTCTTCCGATGATTACTAAGTTCTCTTGCAGCCAACAATGATTCTCGAGTGTCAGTCTGGCCCAGGGTGTAGGCTCTGAGCTTGACAAGTGTGAGAGAAGTGTGTGAGCACATTGTGAACATACGAGACTTAACGGCTCAACTAAAGATTCTTGAGGTTGAAATGTCTAATACTTTTCTTGTTCACTATATCTTGAATACTCTACCAACACTATATGTCCCGTTTAAGATATCTTATAACACACATAAAGATAAATGGTATGTTAATGAACTCATGGCCATGTGTGTTCAAGAAGAAGGTCGACTGCTAATGGAAACAGGAGAAAGTGCAAATGAATATTCAGGGAAAGAAGATCAATAAATCGAACAAGATGTCTAAAGGAAAGGTAGCACTTGAAACTAATATCAAGAAAGAATCCAAGTGTTGCTTCTGTAGAACGAAGAGCACATAAGGCAGGATTGTGTCAAGTTTTAACAATGACTTTTTAAGAAAGGTACTTTTATTTCTCTTGTTTGTTATGAAGATAATATGATTGATGTTAATCATAACACCTGGTGGATCGATTCTGCTTTCACAATATATATTACGAATTCCTTGCAGAATTTAAGAAACCCGTGGAAGCCAGTCGGAGCTTAGCGAAACATCTATTCTAGAAACAAGATAGAGTCGCATGTGGAAGCTATTGGGACATGCAATTTAATACTTAGTAGTGATTTATTTTAGAGTTATAAAATACCTTTTATGTTTCTAATTTTTCTAGAATTTAATTTAAGTATCAAGCGTTGTACTTTTAGGATATTGCTTCTTTCTAGAAGGTTATTCCAAACTATTTTATAAATCCAAACTTGTTGGATATGGTATATTGTCTGATGTTATTTTCTCTCATACTGTTATGCATGTACAAGATGGCACTAAATGATGTGTTTTGAATGCAGATTCCGCTATCCATGGTATCAGAGATTAGGACATACTTCCAACGATTAAATTAACAGATAAGTAAATGATAGAGTACTTAGTACTTTTAGTTTTACTGATTTTGATACTTGTACGGACTGCATTAAAGGCAAGCAGACCAAAAAGTCAAACAAAGGTGCCAAGTTTAATTTAAATGAATGCCCGAAGAACGATCTAGAGAGGGAACAAATGATGGACATTTCATACGTTTCTGTTGTCGGAAGCTCGATCTATGATAAGGTTTGTAGAATAATTGGCACATCATTTGTTGTTGGAATGTTTTGAAGATAAAAAAGTAATCCATGTCTTGACCACTGGAGGAAGCAAAGAAAGTCTTAAGATATCTTTAAGGGACAAAAGAGTACATGCTTATGTACAAACGATTAGATGATTTGGAAGTTATTGGGTACTCTGGTTTAAAATTTATTTGCTGTGTTGATCACGAAAATCAACTTCAAGATACATATTTATGTTAGCTGTTGGAGCTATATCTTAGAGAAGTGCCAAATAGACTTTAATTACTACTTCAACTATAGAGACTAAATTCGTTTCTTGTTTTATGGCTAACTCACATGTGTATGGTTGATGAGTTTTATTTCTAGGCTTAGAATTTTCGACTCTATATATAATCCATTAAGATTATATTGTGGCAATTCATTTGCTTTCTTTATGGCTAAGAACAATAAAAGTGGTAGTCTAAGCAAACATATCGACATCAAATATCAATTTATAAGAGAACGTGTTAAAGACAAGAAAGTGGTCATTGAACAGATTAGCATCGAAGTAAAGTTAGTTGATCTAAAAGAATTCCACCACTGAAATTTAAGGATCATATAGTATAACGGGACTCAGTCCAACTATGTAAAAATTCGTTGTAACAATGAGTATTTATAAAAATCTATTTTATATGATATTTCTCGTTGACTATGTGCATATTCAGTTTTATTTTCATAAATATCGCTAAAATATGAACCTATAATAAATATTGAGTTTATTCATTGACTAAATGGGCTAAAGTTTGGAGACATAGTGAATTGTGATACATGGAAGATATTACTAGCTCCTAGAGAAACTATCACCATGATTCGTGTATTATATTTCATTAATGGTATTATAATATACGTACCAAGTGGGAGAATGTTAACATTTTGTTTATGCTGAAATGGTCCGTATTAGATGGACCCTTTACGCCGCTAATCTAACAATTTGTAACTACCCATTATCGCACTAATCTGAAGGTTGATAACTACTGAATATCCCACTTATTAGAAGGTTGGTAACTACCCCTTATCCCATGTTGTAAAACTTTCCATAACCTCTTAGAAATTTTGTCCATCACCACAACTTTTGAAAATCGTTCTTGATGGAAAAACAAGTATAAATATGTCATTTGGTTCAAAGGTCCCTAAGCACACTGCTTTTTAAACTCCTTACCATCTAATGGTGAGGTTTTGAGTGCTTAGAAAATCTTTTCAGAAGAGAAGAAATATCGGATGGGAAAACGAAGTCGCTGACTTCAACTATAGCACTAACAATGGTTGGAGGTATGTCGAACAAACTATTTTTGCTGAGCTATTGCTCTATGATTTCTCACAAGAATAACCCATGATTAAATCTATACCCATATGCAGGATGGTTTAAAATTTAGCTTGGTAATTTTTTAGATGTTATAGTTGCACACTAAGCTTTGCCAAAACACGACCTACATATTTCAAGAGTATTTCAAAGTACATCAGAAGTGTTAAAACTCGTCCATTTTACTCTGGTACCAACCAAAACCATCACTACTGTAAAAAAATCTCAATATCAATTTACTTGAAAGTCATGAAACTCAGGATGCAAATACTGAATAAAAATATTTTACTTTATTACATAATAAGGGATAGGATAGTACGATTCAATTGGTTGTTCTATATGTGGATGATATCTTACTTGCATCAAATGATAAGGGAATGATATATAAGGTGAAACAATTTCTTTCTAAAAGTTTTCATAAGAAATACATGGATGATGCATCTTATGTTATTGGTATTAAGATTCATCGAGATAGACATCAAGGTACCTTTTGCTTATCTCAAGAATCCTATATCAATAAAATTTTAGTTAGTTTCCGAATGAGAGAGGTAGCACTAAGTGTAGCTCTTATCGTGAAGGGTGACAAGTTTAATTTAAATCAGTGCACGAAGAACAATCTAGAGAGGGAACAAATAAAGGATATTTCATACGTTTCTGTTGTCGGAAGCTTGATCTATGATCAGGTTTGTAGAATACTTGGCACATCATTTGTTGTTGGAATGTTAGGAAGATATCAAAGTAATTCATGTCTTGACCACTGGAGAGATGCCAATAAAATCTTAACATATCTTTAAGGAACAAAAGAGTACATGCTTATATACAAACGATAAGATGATTTGGAAGTGATTGGGTACTCTGGTTTAAAATTTATTGCTTGTGTTGATCACGAAAATCAACTTTAAGATACATATTTATGTTAGTTGTTGGAGCTATATCTTAGAGAAGTGCCAAATATACTTTCATTACTACTTCAACTATGGAGACTAAATTCTTTTCTTCTTTTATGGGTACCTCACATGGTGTATGGTTGATGAGTTTTATTTCTAGGCTTAGAATTTTCGACTCTATATATAATCCATTAAGATTATATTGTGGCAATTCAGTTGTTGTCTTTATGGGTAAAAACAATAAAAGTGGCAGTCGAAGCAAACACATCGACATCAAATATCTATCTATTAGAGAACGTGTTAAAGACAAGAAAGTGTTCCATTGAACACATTATAATCGAAGTATTGTTAGCTGATCTAAAGGCATGCCACCACGAAAATTTAAGGATCATATAGTATAATGGGACTCAGTCCGACTATGCCAAAATTCGTTGTAACAATGAGTATTTATAAAAATTTATTTTATATGATATTTCTCATTGACTGTATGCATATTCAGTTTTATTTTCATAAATATCGCTAAAATATGGACCTATAAATTTTGAGTTTGTTCATTAACTATATGGGCTAAAGTATGGAGACATGGTGAATTGTGATATATGGAAGATACTACTTGCTCCTAGAGAAACTATCACCATGATTCGTGTATTATATTTCATTGATGGTATTAGAATATACGTACCAAGTGGGTGAATGATAACATTTTGATAATGTTGAAATTGTCCGTATTAGATGGACCCGTTATTCCGCTAGTCTAACAATTTGTAACTACCTATTATCGCACTAGGCTGAAGGTTGACAACTACTCATTATCCCACTAATTTGAAGGTAGGTAACTACCCCTTATCCCATGTTGTAAAATTTTACATAACCTCTTAGAAATTTTGTCCATAACAACAACTTCTGAAAATCGTTCTTGATGGAAACACAAGTATAAATATGTCATTTGGTTCAAAGGTCCCTAAGCACATTGCTTTTTAAACTCCATACCATCTAATAGTGAGGTTTTGAGTGCTTAGAAAATCTTTTCAGAAGAGAAGAAATACCGTATTGAAAAACGAAGTCGCCAACTTCAACTATAGCACTAACAATGGTTGGAGGTATGTCGATCAAACTATTTTCGCTGCGCTATTGTTCAATAATTTCTCACAGCCCATGATTAAACTTGTACCCATATGCATGATGGTTCAAATTTTAGTTTAGTAATTGTTTAGATGTACAAGTGCACACTATGATTATGCCAAAACACGACCTACATATTTCAAGAATATTTCAAAGTACATCAGAAGTATTAAAACTCGTCCATTTTACTCTGGTACCAACCAAAACCATCCAAACTGTAAAAAAATCTCAATATCAATTTACTTAAAAGTCACGAAACACAGGATGCAAATACTAAATTAAAATTTACTGCTTTATTACATAAAAATAAGGGATAGGATAGTACCATTTAATTGGTTGTTCTATATGTGGATGATATCTTACTTGCATCCAATGATAAGGGAATGATATACGAGGTGAAACAATTTATTTCTAAAAGTTTTCATATGAAAGACATGGGTGATGCATCTTATGTTAGTGGTATTAAGATTCATTGAGATAGACATAAAGGTACCTTAGGTTTATCTCAAGAAACCTATATCAATAAAATTTTAGTTAGTTTCCGAATGATAGAGTTAGCACCAAGTGTATATCTTATCGTGAAGGGTGACAAGTTCAATTTGAATCAGTGTCCAAGAACGATCTTGAGATGGAACAAATGACGGACATTTTATACGCTTCTGCTATCTGAAGCTTGATCTATGCTCAGATTTTAGATGAATATTTATATAACTCTATTTTATATGATATTTTTCATTGATTGTGTGCATATTCACTTTTATATTCATCAATATCCCTAAAGTATGGATTAATAAATACTGAGTTTGTTCATTAACTATATGCGCTAAAGTTTGGAGACATAGTAAATGGTGATATATGGAAGGTCATTGAGAAACTATCACCATGATTCGTATATTATATTTCATTAATGGTAATAGAATATACGTACCAAGTGGGAGAATGTTAACATTTTGTTGATGCAAAAATGGTCCGTATTACATGGACCCATTATTCCTCTCATCTAACGATTGGTAACTACCCATTATACCACTAATCTGAAGGTTGATAACTATTCATTATCCCTCTAATCTGAAGGTTGGTAACTACCCCTTATCCCCTGCTGTAAAACTTTCCATAACCTCTTAGAACTTTTGGCAATCAAAACTTTTGAAAATTGTTCTTGATGGAAACACAAGTATAAATATGTCATTTGTTTCAAAGGTCCCTAAGCACATTGCGTCTTTAAACTCCATACCATATAATAGTGAGGTTTTGAGTGCTTATAAAATCTGTTAAGAAGAGAAGAATTACCGGATTACAAACGAAGTCGACGACTTCAACTATAGCACTAACAATGGTTGGAGGCATGTCGATCAAACTATTTTCGCTGCTAATGCTCTATAATATCTCACAAGAATCACCCATGATTTAACCTATACCCATATGAAGGATGGTTCAAAATTTAGCATAGTAACTTTTAGGATGTTACAGTTTCACACTATACTTGTGCCAAAACATGACCTACATATTTCTAGAATATTTCAAAGTACATCAGAAGTGTTAAAACTCGCCCGTTTTACTCTGGTACCAACCAAAACCATCCAAACTGTAAGAAAAACTCAATATCAATTTACTCAAAAGTCACGAAACCAGGATACAAATAATAAATAAGAATATTTTGCTTTATTACATAATAATAAGGGATAGGATAGTACCATTCAATTGGTTGTTCTATATGTGGATGATATCTTACTGCATCCAATGATAAGGTAATGATATATGAGGTGAAACAATTTCTTTCTAAAATTTTTTATATGAAAGACATGGGTGATGTATCTTATGTAATTGGTATTAAGATTCATTGAGATAGACATCAAGGTACCTTAGGTTTATCTCAAGAATCCTATATCAATAAAAGTTTAGTTAGTTTGCGAATGAAATAGTTATCACCAAGTGTAGCTCTTATCGTCAAGGGTGACACATTCAATTTGAATCAATGCCCAAGAACGATCTTAAGATGGAATAAAAAAAGGACATTTCATACTCTTCTGCTGTCGGAGCTTGATGTATGTTCAGGTTTTCAGAAGACCTGGCACATCATTTGTTGTTGGAATGTTAGGAAGATATCAAAGTAATTCTTGTCTTGACAACTGGAGAGAGGCAATGAAAGTCTTAAGATGTCTTTAAGGGACAAAAGAGACATGCTTATGTACAAACAATCAGAAGATTTGGAAGTTATTGGGTGCTTTAATTTAGAATTTGTTGGGTGTGTTGATCACTAAAATCATCTTCAAAATACATATTTATGTTAGCTGTTGGAGCTATATCTTAGAAAAGTGCCAAATAGACTCTAATTACTACTTCCACTGTGGAGGTTGAGTTCGTTTCTTGTTTTATGACTACCTCACATTGTGTATGGTTGATGAGTTTTATTTCTAGGCTTAGAATTGTAGACTTTATATCTAAGCCATTAAGGTTATATTGTGGCAATTATGTTGTTGTATTTATGGCTAAGAACAATAAAAGTGGTAGTCGAAGCAAACACATCGACATCAAATTTCTATCTATAAGAGAACGTGTTAAAGACAAGAAAGTGGTCATTTAACACATTATCAATGAAGTAATGTTAGCTGATCTAAAGGCATGCCACCGCGAAAATTTAAGGATCATGTAGTATAATGGGACCCAGTCCTACTATATAAAATTATGTCGTATTAATGAATATTTATAAAACTCTATTTTATATGATATTTTTCGTTGATTGTGTGCATATTCAATTTTATTTTCATAAATATCGCGATAGTATGGACCTATAATAAATATTGAGTTTGTTCATTAACTATATGGGCTAAAGTTTGGAGACATAGTGAACTGTGATATATGGAAGATACTACTCGATCCTAGAGAAACTATCACCATGATTCGTGTATTATATTTCATTAATGGTAATAGAATATACATACCAAGTGGAAGAATGATAACATTTTGTTGATGTAGAAATGGTCCGTATTACATGGACCCATTATTTTGGCGAATCTAACGATTGGTAACTACCCATTAGACCACTAATATGAAGGTTGATAACTACTCATTATCCCACTAATTTGAAGGTTGGTAACTACCCTTATCCCTTGTTGTAAAATTTTCCATAACCTCTTTGTACTTTTGTCCATCACAACAACTTTTTGAAATCGTTCTTGATGGAAACAAAGGTATAAATATGTCATTAGGATCAAAGGTCCCTAAGCACATTGCTTCTTTAAACTCCATACCATCTAAGAGTGAGGTTTTGAATGCTTAGAAGATCTTTGAAAAAGAGAATAACTATCGGATTGGAAAACGAAGTCAACGACTTCAACTATATCACTAACAATGGTTGGAGATATATCGATCAAACTATTTATGTTGCGCTATTTCTCTATAATCTCTCCCAAGAATCACCCAGGATTAAACCTATACCCATATGCAGGATGGTTCAAAATTTAACTTAGTAATTTTTAGGATGTTACAGGTGCACACTATGCTTGTTCCAAAGCACGACCTACATATTTCGAGAATATTTCAATGTACGTCCAAAATGTTAAAACTCGCCCGTCCTACTCAAGTACCAACAAAAACAATCCTAACGTCAAAAAACTCAATATCAATTTACATACAAGTGTCGAAACGCACGATGCAAATACTAAATTAAAGTATTTTGCTTTATTACATAAAAATAAGGGACATGATAGTTCCATTCAATTAGTTTTTCTATATATGGATGTTATCTTACTTGCACCTAATGATAAGGGAATGATATACGAGGTGAAACTTACGCTCTAAAAGTTTTGATATGAAAGACATGGGTGATGTATCTTATGTTATTGGTATTAAGATTCATTGAGATAGACATCAAGGTACCTTAGGTTTATCTCAAGAATCCTATATCAATAAAATTTTAGTTAGTTTCCAAATGATAGAGTTAGCACCAAGTGTAGCTCTTATCTTAAAGGGTGACAAGTTCAATTTAAATAAGTGCCCGAAGAAAAATCTTGAGAGGGAACAAATGAAGGACATTTCATACGCTTCTGTTGTTGGAAGCTTGATCTATGCCCAGGTTTGTAGAAGACCTGATACATCATTTTTTGTTGGAATGTTAGGAACATATCAAAGTAATCCACGTCTTGACCACTAAAGAGATGCAAAGAAAGTCTTAAGAAATATGTAAGGGACAAAAGAGTACATGCTTATGTACAAACGATTAGATGATTTGGAAGTTATTGGGTACTTTGATTTAGAACTTGTTGGTTGTGTTGATCATGAAAATTAACTTCAAGATACATATTTCTGTTAGCTGTTGGAGCTATATCTTAGAGAAGTGTAAAATAGACTCTAGTTACTACTTCTACTATGGAGGTTGAGTTCGTTTCTTGTTTTATGGCTACCTCATATGGTGCATAGTTGATGAATTTTATTTCTAGGCTTAGAATTTTTGACTCTATATCTAAGTCATTAAGCTTATATTGTGGCAATGCAGTTGTTGTCTTTATGGCTAAGAACGATAAAAGTGGTAGTTGAAGCAAACACATCAAATATCTAGCTAAAGTAGAATGTATTAAAGACAAGAAAGTGGTCATTGAACACATTAGCAATGAAGTAATGTTAGCTGATCTAAAGGCATGCCACCACAAAAATTGAAGGATCATGTAGTATAATGGGACCCAGTTCCATTATGTAAAAATTTGTTGTAACAATGAATATTTATAAAACTCTTTTTTATATGATATTTCTCGTTAATTGTGTTCATATTCAGTTTTATTTTCATTAATATCGCTAAAGTATGGACCTATAATAAATATTGAGTTTGTTTATCAACTATATGGCTAAAGTTTGGAGACGTAGTGAATTGTGATATATGGAAGATACTACTCGCTTCCAGAGAAACTATCACTATGATTCGTGTCTTATATTTCATTAATGGTATTAGAATGTACGTACCAAGTGGGAGAATGCTAACATTTTGTTGATGCTAAATAGTCAGTATTACATGGACCCGTTATTCCGCTAATCTAACGATTGGTAACTATCCATTATCCCACTAATCTGAAGGTTGATAACTACTCATTATCTCACTAATGTGAAGGTTGGTAACTGATATACCGTGGTTTCACGGTATTATTAATACTTTTTCCTTAGGTTTAGTGTGTCCAAAATCCTTTTTGTGCTAATTTTTATATAAGTTTCTCCTTATTTGCAGGAAATCTGTCCAAATATGAATGCGGAGGTTTTTGAGCGAAGAAATGCAGAAGAGACCACCTACGGAGCTTGTGACGGTCTGTCATGCTTGTGACGGTCCGTAGGTGGCAGCGTAGTGCAGCTGCTGAAGGAAGATGGGGAAGTCTAACCAAGTGTGGGGTTACGGAGTCCATGACGGTCCGTCGTGTCTATGACGGTCCGTCCTGCAGGTTGGTCATGAAGTTCAGAGAAGTAGTCCCAGTACCCATATTCCAAGAGTTTAAGTGTTTTGGAACGAAGACCCTCGACGGACCGTTGTGCCTGTGACGATCCGTCATACTTGCCGTCGAGGGTAATGGAGAGAGCAGCGAAGAAATTGCACAAGTATGGGACGACGGAGTCAGTGACGGCCCGTTGTGACCACGACGATCCGTCGCGAGGTCCGTCGATCCAGCCGCGTTTTGACAGATATCCAGCAAATAGAATCCTTGTTTACTTAGGTTTTTATTTTCTATAAATAGTTCGAAAAACCACATTTTGAGGTTAGACTCTGTATTATTAGTTAGACTCTGTATTATTAGGTGAGACTCTGGATTATTTGGTTAGGCCTTTGATTATTGTTAGATTCTTGATTATTTTGAGATTCTTTGAATTGATAGTTGGTGATTTTTGCTGATTAATCAAGTGAACTTTCGGATTTTACTCTTTCTCATCGAAGTAAGTGCATGAATTCTTATATCACATATTTGAATATTGTAATTATGACTATGGGTAACTAAACTCCATAACTAGGGTTGTGGAAACCATAGGCTAATAATAAGGTAAAACCTAACTAAAATAACAATTCAAGAATATTGTCTTGCATGTATTAATAATTCTTTCGGTTAGAAGTCTTTTTAACGGATGGCCAACGTTAGAACTCGCCTTAATGCTACTTGCCGGACCAAGGAGGTAGATAATAGGAAAAGAATTATCAACATAGATTTAGTGTATACTATCTAATAGGCTAGTATTGATTGGTACGAGGTAATAACTTAGTCAAATATCGAATACGATGCTTAATATGAGGTAAAGATAAGGGTTAGGATAGCAACACACGTAGCCGGACCAAGGTGCGGAGTGAAATTTTCTAGATGCCGGACCAAGGATTTAGAAATACATAACTTATCACGTTGCATGCAAGATACTAGGAAAGAATTGTTATAGTTAGACTTATCAAGTTATGAACCTTTGGGGAACACGTAAACCCTAGTTACTTCGATTAATTGATTAAACTCCAACATTCGAAGCTGTTAGTTGTATCCTTTTATTTCGCTAGTTATTTTCATTTATTTAGGAATAGAAACCCCCCTTTTATTGTTTTTGCTTTCCAAGGAAGTAATTGACTGAACATTAGTAATAATAGATTGAAGTTAAGTCTAAACTATTTTCCTCGTGGGAACGATCCCAACCTCACTAGTTGGGTTATTTACTTGACACGACCTCTTTACTTCTTATTTGAGAAGTAAGTTTGAGCGCATAAAATTTTGGCGCCGCTGGCGGGGATTTTAGCTTTTAGATTAACTTAAACTTATTACTATAGTTTAGTTGATATTTTCATGATTTTACTTTGTTTTATTGTTTTTGATTCTTGGAGAACCATCCTCCTTGTATGCCAAATACACGGAGAGGAAGAGAACCCTTGTTTCCATACGATCACGAATTAGAGCGTACACTATGCAACATGAATCGAAACTTGGGAATCAATGATGATGATCCAAACCAGAACATCCCAGCTCCGGTTGATGTTCATGGTGAGTTGTTACCCGATGCTCCGGGTGAACAGCAACAGAGGGGACAAAATCCTGCTCCACGCCCCAAGCATACTACAGAGGCTATGACAACATAGCAGACTCTGATGGGCCACTTGTCTTGCCTCCTTTACCACCAGGCCATACTTTTGTGGTAACTAGTAGCCTAATGCAAATGCTCACTGCCAAAGGTTTGTTTTCAGGGCTACCTTCTGAGGATCCACATGCCCATATAGCTAAGGTAAGGGCAGTGTGTAAAAGCTGTGTAGGGAGGCCTGACTTGGACTTGGATGTAATAGGGCTGGTTCACTGAGCTCCCTTATAACTCAATTTTCACATGGAACCAACTAAGTGATGTTTTCTTACCACGCAACTATCCGGTCTCCAAGAAATTAAACCACAAAGACAGAGTGAACAACTTTGTGGCACTACCAGGAGAGTCAATTAGTAGTTCTTGGGATAGATTCACTTCGTTCTTGAGAAGTGTCCCGAATCACCGCATAGATAATGAGTCACTGAAGGAATACTTCTATTGAGGACAGTATGATAATAATAAAGCGGTGTTGGACACTATAGCAAGAGGATCTTATGGGGAGTGCCCTTATGCTGAGATTGCTGAAAAATTAGAGAAAATCTCCCGGAATAATAAAGCTTGGAGTACTAGGAAGTCAGATACCGGGAGAAATACCTTCGCA
>NC_028648.1:40095927-40096064 GCF_001406875.1 Solanum pennellii | reverse complement strand
GGTAACTATGGTAATAGAAATGACAGGAATGGGCCCTATGTTCCTCCTCAAAATCATGAAGTTACTCTTAGGGATAGTGGAGGTAGTATGGCGCGAGTTGAGGATATGTTGCATAAAATGATGAGGAGGTTCGATGC
>NC_028648.1:40094153-40095649 GCF_001406875.1 Solanum pennellii | reverse complement strand
AAAAGATGCTGAAGTGCCTAAAAAGGTAACTCCCATGCCTAGGCCACCACCCCCATTCCCTCAAAGATTATTGAAAAAGACCGAGGATGGTAAATATCGACGTTTTATAACAATGTTGAAACAACTTTCTCTCAATGTCCCTTTGGTAGAAGCTTTAGAACAAATGCCTGGTTACGCCAAGTTTATGAAAGATCTGGTTACAAAGAAAAGATCGGTCACTTTTGAGGATGATGATAGAATGCAGCACTGTAGTGCTATTGCTACAAGATCTCTGGTACAAAAGAAAGAAGATCCGGGTGCGTTCACTATTCCCTGTACAATCGGGCTATTACATTTTGCGAAAGCATTATGTGATCTGGGGGCAAGCATAAATCTCATGCCCCTCTCAATTTACAAGAAGTTGGGTTTGGGTGACCCAAAGCCCACTGCTATACGGCTACTGATGGCTGATCGAACAGCGAAAAGGCCTATAGGGATACTCCATGATGTGCTAGTAAAAGTGGAGTCATTCATATTTCCGACAGATTTTGTTATTCTTGATTGTGAAGTCGATTTTGAAGTGCCTATTATTCTTGGGAGGCCATTCATTGCTACAGGTAGAGCCTTAGTTGATATGGAAAAGGGGCAGATGAAATTTCGGTTGAACAATGAGGAAGTGACCTTTAACATTTGTAGGTCCATGAGGCAGAGTGGTGAGCTCCAATCGGTATCTGCTATATCCTACAACATTGGTGAGACATCTGAGACACAAATAGAAGAACGTCTAGGTGTAGAAGCATTAGCGGCAGTGATAATGATTTTTGATAGCGATTGCATTGAAGAGTATGACTCATTAGTCGCGGCTCTTGATCGAGGTGATGTTCAGTTTGAACCGAAGAAATATGAGTTAGATATGAAGAATCGTGAATCCCCACCTGTGAAACCATCTATAGAGGAGGCTCCAAAGTTAGAACTAAAAGCTCTCCCACCTCATCTCAGGTATGAATTCTTAGGAAATGGTGATACTTTGCTGGTTTATTGCATCAGACCTGAATGAACAACAAGTTGAGTGTTTGGTGAAAGTGCTAAAAAGGTTCAAAAGAGATATTGGGTGGACTATTGCGGACATTATTGGGATCCCTCCTGGTATTTGCTCTCATAAAATCCAACTCATGCCTGATCATAAGCCAAGTATTGAGCACCAGAGACGCTTAAATCCTCCTATGCAAGAGGTCGTGAAGAAGGAAATCATTAAGTGGTTGGACGCCGGAGTAATCTATCCAATCGCCGATAGTAGTTGGGTATGCCATGTTCAGTGTGTACCTAAAAAAGGGGGATTGACTGTTGTCCCCAACGAAAGAAATGAACTTGTTCCAATGAGACCGGTTACTGGATGGAGGTTGTGTATGGATTACCGCAAATTAAATTTATGGACTGAAAAAGACCAGTTTCCTATGCCCTTCATGGATCAGATGTTGGATAGACTTGCCGGAAAAGGGTGGTACTGTTTTCTTGAT
>NC_028648.1:40093632-40094117 GCF_001406875.1 Solanum pennellii | reverse complement strand
CCCTAAATGAAGCTCAGAAGAACTACACAGTGACTGAGCAAGAACTCCTTGCAGTAGTCTTTGCTTTTGAGAAATTCTTCTCCTATTTGCTAGGTACTAGAGTTATAAAGCATACTGACCACTCAGCATTGAGATATTTGATGGCAAAGAAGGATGCGAAACCTAGGTTGATTCGTTGGGTATTACTACTACAAGAATTTGACTTTGAAGTGATTGATAGAAAAGGAACTGAAAATCAAGTTGCTGATCATTTGTCTCGTCTAGAGGATGAAGCTATGAGAGAGTTAGGGGATAAGACTGNAATCGAGCTAAAGTTGAGGTAATAGAGAGACTCCCCCACCGATCTATGTGAAAGGTGTGAGAAGCTTTCTTGGGCATGCAGGTTTTTACCAGAGATTCATCAAAGACTTTTCAAAGATTGCACACCCATTGTGCAAACTGCTGGAGAAAGATTGTAAATTTTGTTTTGATGAATCTTGTCTTAA
>NC_028648.1:40064846-40092072 GCF_001406875.1 Solanum pennellii | reverse complement strand
AAGACTTGATCCCATGGTTCGCAGATTTTGCGAACTATCTGGCTAGTGATATTGTTCCATCGGACTTGTCATTTCATCAAAGAAAAAAGTTCATGTACGATGTGAAGAATTTCTTTTGGGATGAACCATATTTATATAGGAGTTGTGCCGACGGGCTTATTCGGCATTGTGTGCCAGAATGTGAGATGTTGAGTGTGTTGGAAGCATGCCATTCCTCACCCGTTGGTGGACATCACAGCGGTATCCGAACCGCTCATAAGATATTACAATGTGGTTACTATTGGCCAACTCTTCATCAAGATGCTCATGGGTTTGCTAAAGCATGTGATCGATGCCAACGAGATGGTGGCATTTCAAGAAAGTAAGAACTCCCTCTAAACCCTATTCTTGTGATTGAGTTATTTGATGTTTGGGGTATTGACTTTATCGGCCCTTTTGTGAGTTCTCATGGAATGAAGTACATTTTAGTAGCGGTTAATTATGTATCTAAATGGGTCGAAGCCATCGCCCTCGCAAACAATGAAAGGAAGAGTGTCACTGCATTCTTAAAAAAAAATATATTCTCTCGTTTTGGCACCCCAAGGGCAATCATTAGTGATGGGGGCTCCCACTTCTGCAACAGATTGTTCAAGGGGTTATTGGAGAAATATGGGGTTCTCCATAATGTGGCCACTCCTTACCACCCTCAAACTAGTGGGTAAGTTGAAGTGTCGAATCGGGAGATCAAACAGATATTGTCAAAAACAGTGAACGCTAGTAGAACGGATTGGTCAAGCAGGCTTGATGATGCCCTTTGCGCCTACCGGACAGCGTATAAGACTCCCATAGGTATGTCTCCATACCAACTTGTATATGGGAAAGCTTGTCATCTTCCGGTTGAGTTAGAGCATAAAGCCATGTGGGCTATGAAGAAGTTGAAAATGGATTGGAGCGAAGCTGCAGAACAATGGTTAACTGGGTTGAATGAACTCGATGAATTTCGCCTGAAAGCTTATGAAAGCTCAGCCCTATACAAAGAAAAGATGAAGAAGTACCATGACAAAAAATTGAAAACAAGAGTTTATGGTCGGGGATTTGGTGCTTTTATTCAATTCTAGGTTGCGCTTGTTTCTGGGCAAGCTCAAGTCCAAATGGACTGGTCCTTACTTAATTACCCAACTATTCCCTCATGGAGCAGTTGAGTTGGAAACTAAGGAGGGTGTGCGGTTCAAAGTGAATGGACAACGCATAAAAATCTATCTCCGGCATGCTGAATCGGCGAATGAAGTGATCGAGGCATACCATCTTGATGAAGTCTGAGTAATCAAGTGTCCTCAGTCGTGTCGCGACGTTAAATCAGGCGCTTGTTGGGAGGCAACCCAATACTTATAGTTTTTCTTTCTAGTAATGGTAGCATTTTCTACTAATGGGTTTTTAATTTTCAGGCACATCACCAGGAAATTCTGCAGAAAATTACTCTACAGCAGTCACTGACGGATACAGCTACGGACCATTGCGCCTGTGACGGACCGTCGCATGAATCCATCGTGCCAGGTACGTCTTTCTGTTACTTTCAAACTAGGGCACACGCGACGGAACCAACGACGGACCGTCACATATAAGACGGACCGTCGTCGTGGAATTGTCGCGTCTTTAATGAGGCATACCCGACCCGACCCGGCTGGGGGTTTTTTAAAAAAAATTCAACATTTAAAACCCCCAACCCTTCATTTCACCCCATTCCTTCACTCTTCCTCCTATTTCCCTCCCTTTTCAACTTCCAAAACCGTCTCTCTCTTCACCGATCATTTTCCCCATATTTTCCAAAATCCTAAAAGCCATCATCTACTTGTCAGAGAGTTGCTGCTGCGGGTGTCTACTTGATCATCAAGTACCTTTCCCTCTTGTTTTTCTCAAATTCTCAGGTATGTGTCTCAAATTTCTACTCATTTATATTGCATTTTTGTTTATCAATTAGTATTAGCCTAGTTCTTCTTGAGATGTTCATTTCTTTTATATAAAATTCTGTCTAACCTAGGTTAAAAATCTTTGAAATAGCCGTGTTTAAAACCCTAGAAATAGGTGCTTTAGCATTGCTAGTTTACTAGGTATTTGGGTTAGAAAAATATAGGTTTAAACACTATCAATTCAATTTGGGTCATAGGGATGAACGGGGCACCCCCAGTTCTATCACTGATTTACAGAACGAGACCCCGATGACGGACCGTCGTACCCACAACGGACCTTCGTTGGGTCCGTTCCAAAAGCCCTAACACCACACTGTCCAATATTATGCAAGTGTCCTCCAACGGACACATGCAACGGACCGTCATCCCCACGACGGTCCGTCCTGCACAACCGTTCTGGTTGTCAGAGACCCTATCCCTGAGGGTCTCTCCCTTTTTCTAAGTGTCCTCCAACGGACACATGTGACGGCCAGTCATACCTACGACGGCCCGTCCTGCACAATCGTTTTGGTTGTCAGAGACCTTGTTCCTAAGGGTCTCTCTCTATTTTCTTAAGTCTCCTCAAACGGACAAGTACGACGGACCGTCATACCCACGACGGTCCGTCCTGCATGACCGTTATGATGGTCAGAGACCCCTCTCCTAAGGGTCTCCATATTTTTTTCAACTGTCCTCTGACGGACACCTACGACGGACCGTTTTACCTGTGACAGTCCGTCCTGCACATACCGTAATACTTGTCAGAGTCTCTCCTTAAGGGTTCTCCATATAAACAAAGTCTAAGTAAGATACGACGAACCCCATGACTGTCCGTCATAGTCACGACGAGCCATCACCTAGCCCATCGTGTTTCACTGCTACTATAGAAATGTCGTTTTAGTTTAATTTTTTTTGTATGGTTTTGCTTGTCTTGTTTGCTACTTCTAGTACTAATATTTATCCTTTACAGGTACTATCTACTATGGCACCAAAAAAAGATCGAGTCTATGCACGCGGGCGATCGAAGTCTGTCGCCCCGTCTGCCCGCCTGGTCATTGGCTCTGATGATGAGCGTGACCCCGAGTACGTGCCCCCAGGCACTTCCACCCCTTTCCGTGCTGCACGTGCGTCCAGAGCCACACCCAAAAAGGTGGCATCCGGCGTAGTCCCTGCCTCCCAGTCTGATGAGGAGCGCACACTGATCGGCACACCTTCTGGGTCAGCCACCAATGAAGAAGGAGCATCTGGCTCCTTGGGAGTTTCGTGGTCGGAGGAAGCCTCCGGCTCTGCTGAGGTTCCCGCACCCGCCACCGCTGCAGCGTTGGCCTAGTCTGATGAGGCTGACAGTTCGGAATCCACACCCGGTTCACCAGCTCATGCCCTCACCCCGGCTACTGACCAGCCCAACCGGTGGTATGTCGACGGGTAATTTCAAGTTTACTCCGACACAAAGTTCCTGAATGACAAAGGAGTTATGACTCGAACACTCACATTGGAGTGGCGGGTCCTTACAGGGAGTCTTCCGACGATGCCTGAGATCCACAATCTCTTCACAAGACATCGACTTGAGTGGACAGCACGTCCGTTGGGACGTTATAGTGAAGAGCTGGTCCGAAAGTTCTATGCATCCTACGTAGCAACTCTCCGATCACAGATTGATAGACGGGCTGCCCTCGCCAAACAGGCCCCACTGGAGCAGGTCCGAGTACGGGGCGTTCATGTCGATATTTCCCTGCCTGCCATCCGCCGGTTTCTATATGGCGAGGGTGTTGATGCTAATCGGACCCCTCTCACTGCCGAGTTTGACTACCGATGGAAGACTTTTAAAGATGGCCAATTCCTGCGTGAGCCATCAGTGAGAGAGACCACCAAGAGGTGGATGGCCCTGCACTTGTCCGTTGATGGAGAGGGTGCCGAGTGGGTGACCAAGCCGAAGGGGGCCATCAAGAAGGCAAACCTGACTTTAACGGCAAAGTTTTTGTGGTTGATTGTCCGCCACTGCCTTTCCCCCACAGCCGCCGATAATATCGTCACATGGGATCGAGCAGTACTGATGGCGGCGATGATAGCCGGGTTCGAGGTGGATTTTATGTGGCTTCTACAGGCAGTCATGCACGAGAGGGCTTTTAAGGTCACAATTACTTACCCTTTCCCGTGCATGATCTTTTCTCTCTGCAGGTCCGCAGGTGTGCCTATATGGCACGTTGATCAGCTCAAGACCCCTCTGGGCACTGTCGATGTCAGCCTTATCAGAGATGAGGCCAATGAGTTGGCTCCACGCAAAGGGCCCCGTCCAGAGCTACCCCCACTTGCTGACGATCTCGCTGATACGGTAGCCCAAGACCGCACGGCTACGCAGGCGGCTTCCACTGACACTACCCCGGTCGAGTCTATCCCGGGTAGTAGCACTGCCCCGAGTTGCTCTCGCACAGCCCCTTTACCCGCTCTGGTCCCGCTTGCTAGGGTCCAAAAATTAGAGGCGCAGATGGCTACACTTCTACATCATATCCAGCCGTGGATGCAGAGGTCTATTATCGAGGCAGAAGAGCGCTTAGAGCGGAAAATGGTCCAGCACACAGAGCGGAAAATCGCTGAGGTTCACCAGCGCTTGGACGCTTTTGAGTTGCGGGTGCTAGCCCGGCCAGCTCCTCCGGTGGATGTTTCGACCCTTCAGGCTGCGGTCGACAGTCTTCGCGCAGATATTGACATGATCTTAGAGGCTAGGATTCCTGAGTCTAAGGCCCCTTCTGTCGAGCCTGCGGAAAACACAGTGTTGGCGGCCCTATTCGCCACCTCAGAGATTCCACCACCTCCCCCTCGGGAGCATGCCAAGAGGCGTAGGGGTCGAGCGGAGGATGAGGCGCGAGCACGGAAGAAGGAGCGCTGTGAGATGGAGGCTGCGAGGAGAGCCTCGCTTGCTAAAGAGGAGGCGCGCCAGATGAGAGCAGGAGAGTTAGCGGCTGGGGCGTCTAGCTCCCGAACTGTGAAGATAGCGGGAGGCACTGCTGATAGTGCGGTTGTTGCTGAGGACACCACTGACGCTGTCCAGATTACAGAGGAAGTGGGTTCCGGGGAACCGGACACACCAGCTTGCTGATCGTCGGCGCTTTGCGCCGCAGGTTTGCTTCACCTACCACTCTAGTATTTCAATTTTTATGCATTGGGGACAATTTCATGTCTTTTTGTTGGGGGTGGGGTAAATGGACAGTGAGTGCTAGGGTGAAGTCTGAGTAGCCCAATTCACTATCCTCTTTTGGGGTTTTCTTGCCTGTGTTCTTTTTCCCCAAGAGACTGATTACTTTTTCTGTTGAACCGGCATGCCTATATCTTGTGTACATAGTTTAATTCTGGAGCATGATGGCTAAAATGATATCCTGATAAATTGGAAAATGATGCATGACTAGGCATAGTAATTGATAAATGTGTGGCTCTAAGCATGACATAGAGGTACACCACTGCATTACCCTAAGTCTAAAATTCGAACTAGGTGTCTGATAATCTGGTAGAGTGATGAGATGTCAAGTGAGTGTGAGGAAGATTTGAATAGTCCACTATTTGTACTGAGCTAGAACTTGCCTGGTTAGTCCTGCTAAAAGTAAGTTGTAATAGACAATTAGGAAAGGATCATAGGCCCTTATTCAATATAGCCCTTTTTTTAGCCTAAATAAAAGAAAACCAAATGAAATTTATTCTTCTTTGATCCAAATGATCTGAGCTTAAATTAGACCTTTCTTTTGCACCCCAACTGATCTTTTCTGGGAATAATATGTTGGCCCTGGTCCCTCCTTGGACATGTGCACCTCAGCTTATGCCAAAAGCATAAGTTGAGGGTGGCTAATGCAGTAAACAACCTTCGTTATGGCCCTGACCCAACTTTGGGTATTGTCTACTTTGACTCATGGCAAAGCCATGAGTTGTGGGTGGCTATTATGAGGAATGCTCTGGAAAGTGGGGTTGAAAGAATAAAGAGATAGAAAGAACAAAAGTAAAGTGACTCAAGGATTAGGTGAAAGAACAGTAAAAAAAAAAATATACAAGCAAGAAAAGAAGAGAGTCACTTACACAAATGAAGAAAAAAAAGGGAAAATAGCAAGGTGAGAGAATGTGGGAAACTGGGCAAAATAAAATGATAGGAAATGGTATGTTTAGCCGATATGTCAAGGAGGGCAAAAGTCACTAAAGTATACCTAAATATACCCTACCTGACCCTGAGCCTATGTTACAAGCTAAGAAAGTCCTATCGTGATCCTAAGGGTTGTATAGCGAACTTAAGGCAGTGAAAATAAGGGCAAGCTTATGGCAATAGGTATGAATGAGTGTGACTTTGTTCTGAGAGTGAGTGTTGAAAAGTAATCCTTATACTCAAACTGAAATCATTGTGTGAAAAATGAGGATTTTGTTTTAAAGTGAGGACACTAGTTGCAATACCGGAATTGTTAGCACCTCGGTGAGAAATTGAAGAGGATAGGTGTTAGTGCATGGTGAGTCTGTGTCATGTTCTGATCCCACATAATTCAAGCCTAATAGTGATAGCATGCATAAATATGATGAGATTAATCGGGATTGATAGCCAAATGATTGCAAAGGATAAAACATGGATACTATTGTACAAAGATTTTGTATTGAGTCATAGTGCGTCGCTTGAGGACAAACAACGAATTTAAGTTGAGGGTATTGATATACCGTGGTTTCACGGTATTATTAATACTTTTTCCTTAAGTTTAGTGTGTCCAAAAGCCTTTTTGTGCTAATTTTTATATAAGTTTCTCTTTGTTTTGCAGGAAATCTGTCCAAAGCTGAATGCGGAGATTTTGAGCGAAGAAATGCAGAAGAGACCACCTACGGAGCTTATGACGGTCCGTCGTGCTTGTGACGGTCCGTAGGTGGCAGCGTAGTGCAGCTGCTGAAGGAAGATGGGGAAGTCTGACCAAGTGTGGGGTTACGGAGTCCATGACGGTCCGTCGTGTCTATGACGGTCCGTCCTGCAGGTTCGTCATGAAGTTCAGAGAAGTAGTCCCAGTACACATATTTCAAACAGTTTAAGTGTTTTGGAACGAAGACCCTCGACGGACCGTTGTGCCTGTGACGATCCGTCATACTTGCCGTCGAGGGTAATGAAGAGAGCAGCAGAAGAAATTGCACAAGTATGGGACGACAGAGTCCGTGATGGTCCGTCATGACCACGACGATCCGTCGCGAGGTCTATCGACCCAGCCGCGTTTTGACAGATTTCCAGCAAATAGAATCCTTGTTTACTTAGGTTTTTATTTTCTATAAACAGTTCAAAAAACCTCATTTTTGAGGTTAGACTCTGTATTATTAGTTAGACTCTGTATTATTAGGTGAGACTCTGGATTATTTGGTTAGGACTTTGATTATTGTTAGATTCTTGATTATTTTGAGATTCTTTGAATTGATTGTTGGTGATTTTTGTGATTAATCAAGTGAACTTTCGGATTTTACTCTTTCTCATCGAAGTAAGTGCATGAATTCTTATATCACATATTTGAATATTTTAATTATGACTATGGGTAACTAAACTCCATAACTAAGGTTGTGGGAACCATAGGCTAATAATGAGGTAAAACCTAACTAAAATAACAATTCTAGAATAGTGTCTTGCATGTATTAATAATTCTTTCGTTTAGAAGTCTTTTTAACGGATGGCCAACGTTAGAACTCGCCTTAATGCTACTTGCCGGACCAAGGAGGTAGATAATAGGAAAAGAATTATCAACATAGATTTAGTGTACACTATCTAATAGGCTAGTATTGATTGGTACGAGGTAATAGCTTAGTCAAATATCGAATACGATTCTTAATATGAGGTAAAGATAAGGGTTAGGATAGCAACACACGTAGCCGGACCAAGGTGCGGAGTGAAATTTTCTAGATGCCGGACCAAGGATTTAGAAATACATAACTTATCACTTTGCATGCAAGATACTAGGAAAGAATTGTTATAGTTAGACTTATTAAGTTATGAACCTTTGAGGAACACGTAAACCCTAGTTACTTCGATTAATTGATTAAACTCCAACATTCGAAGCTGTTAGTTGTCTCCTTTTATTTCGCTAGTTATTTTCATTTATTTAGGAATAGAAACCCCTCTTTTATTGTTTTTGCTTTCCAAGGAAGTAATTGACTGAACATTAGTAATAATAGATTGAAGTTAAGTCTAAACTATTTTCCTCGTGGAAACGATCCCAACCTCACTAGTTCGGTTATTTACTTGACACGATCGCTTTACTTTTTATTTGAGAAGTAAGTTTGAGCGTATCAGTAACTACCCCTTATCCCATGTTGTAAAACTTTCCATAACCTCGTTGTACTTTTGTCCATCACAACAACTTTTGAAAATCATTCTTGATGGAAACACAAGTATACATATAGCATTTGGTTCAAAGGTCCCTAAGTACATTGCTTCTTTTAAACTCTATACTATCTATGAGTGAGGTTTTGAGTTCTTAGAAGATCTTTGAAGAAGAGAAGAATTACCAAATTGGAAAACAAAGTTGACGACTTCAACTATATAACTAATAATGGCTACAGGTATGTCGATCAAACTATTTTCGCTGCGCTATTGCTCTATAATTTCTCACAAGAATCACCCAGGATTAAACCTATACCCATACGCATGATGGTTCAAAATTTAGCTTAGTAATTTTTAGGATGTTACAGGTGCACACTATGCTTGTGCCAAAGCACAACCTACATATTTCTAGAATATTTCAAAGTACGTCAGAAGTGTTAAAACTCGCCCGTTTTACTCTGGTACCAACCAAAACCATCCCTACCGTCAAAAAACTCATTATCAATTTACTTAAAAATCTCGAAACACAGGATGCAAATACTAAATGAATGTATTTTACTTTATTACATAAAAATAAGGGATAGGATAGTTCCATTCAATTGGTTGTTACTCTTTCAATCATACTAATAGAAAACAAGTCACTGCTTAAGGTATGACAAAAGTTAATGAAATGATAATCTTTAGAAAGTATAATATAAAAAAAAAACTCAAATATTTTAAAAACTAGTAAAATTATTCGTGCTTCGCACGTGAAATTAATATCATAGAATAATATAATAATACTTAAAACTTATCAGTCACTAAAACTAAAATACTATATTATCCTACATAAAATATTAAGGCATGATATATAAATCTGCTCTTTAACATGGCCTCATTTCACATTTATGACCTTCAACTTTAGGTATGCACAAGTAGGAACTTAAACTTGAACAAGTAGAAACATGAGTCCTATATGACACAATACATATAGGACACCACGTAGGAAAAAAAATGACATGTAGAATGTCATGTAGGACATGTGTGTCTATTTGTTCAATTTTATACAAGTTTAAGTGTCTACTTTTGCACACCCAAAGTTGAAGGGCATAAATGTGATTTGAAGCCAAGTTAAAGGGCTTATTTATGTATCACGCCAAAGATTAATAATGTAAAGGGAAATGAAAATTATTACAACTTATCACTTATCCTTATTAACATAAGCATAAAATAAGGATCATAAAATACATACCAAGATTTGTAACGTAAGCAATGGCGTCACTGAGGCACTCAACATGAGAAAATTACATAAATATTTAGTTGTGAAGAAGAAGAAGAGGTTCATGATTTTTCTTGTTTTAAAATGAGAGGAAATCTCTCTATTTATAGAGAACAAATAGCAGTGTGAACAAATATTTATCGTGCCTTATCGAAAAAGTTACAACTATTTGGAAAGTTGCAACCCTTCGGAAAGGTCACAACCATTCACAAAAGTTACAACTTTTCATAAAAGTCACAACTTTTCATAATAGTTGCAACTTTTCATAAAGTCACAACTTTTAATAGAAATCACAACTCTTTACAAAAGTTGCAACTATTCATTAAAGTCGCAACTCTTCATTAAAGTCACAACATTCATCAAAGTTAGAACTTTTCATGGAAGGAAAGACTAGTTTAAGAAAAATTAAAGGAATAATGCACAAGTACCCCCTCAACCTATGCCCAAAATCTCAGAACATAGGTTGAGGGAATACTTGTGCATTTTCTCAAAAATAAATAAAAAGTGAATTCTGGTTTGAAGTGGCTCCACGTAGGCGGGCCTCGAATTCTTTTATATATATATACTATGGTATTTGCCCATTCTTCGCGCGTTCATAAATAATAATTATATTGAACTTGCAAATAATTTTATACTAATATCTAAATATAATGAAAAAACAGGTTCTTAAATTATTTTAGATAGTCCAACATGAATTTGATTATTTGTCATCATCATATAACTCAAGAACCTCTAATGAATAAATTATTCACGAAATAATAAATCATTGATTCTTTAATCAACATTAAAAGGAAAATAAAGAAGAAAATAAAAATTTATATACAAGGTATTTCATAATAAAAAGAAACATTTAAGTTGCATAGATTATACAATTGTGATATATGTATTAAGAGAATTCAAAAATTTGTCAACATATTCAAAAAAAAAATGCTTGAACATGAAAACAATTATAACTTTTGAACTTGCATAATTAATTTCTTCAATTGATAAGTGAGAAATTTTATATCTATGTGAAAATAGATAAAATGTAAACTTATATATATTACTTTTGAGTTATAGAATTTAATATAGAATATCAAAACACTAGTTCTTGGAACTGAGTAATGTAAATTATTTTATGCACAATGAATATATGTAGTATATGTGTATATGTTCAATATAACTGAAGACAATAACTTTGCAAAAACATAAACAACAGAGTTTAAAATATGTACTCAAAAACAACAACTAACATCATAAGCATAAATTAATGAGTGTAAGAAAATATACAAGGATATATAAAAATAGAATGAAATAGAAAGGAAAAAATCAAGTCCAGTGAATGCACAATTTGCCCTTAAGAAACTATTCCCCTCCAATACCAAAGGGTTAAAGAATTACATCATCTAAGCATGGAACAATTTTAAGGATGAAATTTTTTTATTCACCAACTTATTAATTCCAAAACACTGGTGTAAGTAAGTCACTCAACAGGAACAAAGTACACGAATATTTAATTTTGCGGAAGTAGAAGAAGTAAATAAAAAATTTTGTTGTTTTAAAATGAGAGAAAATCCCTCTATTCATAGACAACAAATGGTAATGTGAACAAATATTTATTGTGCTTTATCAGAAATGTTACAACTATTTGAAAAAGTTGCAACCTTCCAGAAAGTTCACAATTTTCATAAAAGTTGCAACTCTTCGTTAAAGTACAACTTTTCATAAAAGTCACAACTCTTCATTAAAATTTCAATTTTTCATAAAAGTCACAACTTTTGATTCAAGTCGCAATTTTTCATAAAAGTCACAATTTCTCATGAAAGAGGAAGACTAGTTTTAAAAATAAATAAATTTAAAAGAACATTCTTGCTTGTGGTGGCCCGACATAGGCGGGCATATAGTTCTCTTCATAAATAATAATTGCATTGAACTTGCAAATATTTTTACTAATATCCATACATTAAAAATAATCAAAAATAAGTTCTTAAAATAATATTAGCAATAGTCAAACATGAGTTTGATTATTTGCCATTATCACATTACTAAAGAACCTCTAATGAATGAGTTATTCACGAAATAATAAATATTGGTTCTTTAATCAATATTAAAAGAAAAATAAAGAAGAAAATAAGAATATATACACAAAAACATTTCGTAACAAAAAGAAACATTTAAGTTGCATAGATTATACAATTGTAATATATGTCTTAGGAGAAAATTCAAAAACTTGTTTACATATTCAAAAAAACAAATTACGATGATGAATATCTTCAATTAATGAGTGAGATATTTCACATATATGTAAAAATCGATTCATGTAAGCTTATATATAGTACTTTTAAGTTATAAAATTAAATATAGAATATCAAAATATGAATTCTTGAAACTGAGTACAATAATTATCTTCTGTGCAATGAATATATATACTATATGTGTATATGTTCAATATAACCAGACACAATAACATTGAAAAAACATAAACAAAGAGTGTAAAAGATGTACTAAAAACAAAAATTAATATCAGCATAAATTAATGAGTGTAAGAAAATATACCGTGATATGTAAAAATAGAATGAAGTAGAAAAGGAAAAATCGAGTCTAATGAATGCACAATGTCCCCTTAAAAAAAATTCTACTTCAAGACTATAGGTTTAAAGAATGACATCCTCTCAGGATGGAACAATTTTATTCACCAACTTATCAATACAAAAACAGTGGTGTTAGTAAGTCACTCAACAAGAGCATATAACGCGAATAATTAGATTTGCGAAAATAAAAGATCAAATTTTTTGTTGTTTTAGAATAAGAGGAAATCCCCCTATTTATAGACAACAAATGGTAGTGTAAACAAATGTTTATTGCACCTTATTAGAAATGTTCCAACTATTTGAAAAAGTTGCAACCTTTTGAAAAGTTCACAACCTTTCATAAAAGTCACAACTTTTCATAAATTCACAACTCTTCATTAAGGTTCCTAATTGTCATAAAGTCACAATTTTTTATAAAAGTCGCAACTCTTCATTTAAGTCACAACTATTCATAAAAGTCACAGCTCTTCATTAAAATTGCAACTTTTCAAAAAAGAGAAAGGCTAGACTTTTAAAAATAAATAAATTAAAAGTGAATTCTAATTTTTGTGTTCTCATTTATATAAATATATATGATATGATATATGATATTTGGAGATTATTCAATGCAATTGTTAATCAGAGGTGGCAGAATTTTTTTTTTTTGATAGTTCAGAGATACCGATGGAAATAAAAAGGTTGTATTCCAATGTATTAGGGGAAAAGAACTAGAAAATATGTCACTGCATTTTATTAGGATTCTGATTCCTCTTCTAGATCATCACCAAGATGAGGAGCTTTGTCCTGCCTCAATCTGCTCATCACAGCATAACTTGAACCAAAACAGAAGCAAGAAATTTGTCATACTAAATTTTGATTTAGCTTTAGCATTTTGAGAGGCATAAATTAATGAAAATAAACAATAATGAGGAAAACTATTTCAGAATTTCAACTGAAGTAGTCATTACCTAGAATTTCTGTACTATTCCAGTTGAGAGTGTGGAATGCATTATCAATAGACATAATACATAAATGTATCCTTTAACTTGGTTTCGAATCAC
Source organism: Solanum pennellii (assembly GCF_001406875.1). Classification (NCBI taxonomy): domain Eukaryota; kingdom Viridiplantae; phylum Streptophyta; class Magnoliopsida; order Solanales; family Solanaceae; genus Solanum; species Solanum pennellii. The sequence goes on along the minus strand of NC_028648.1, from coordinate 40,078,966 downwards.
ATTTATTCCCTTCAACTTTGGGTGTGCACAAATAGACACTTAAACTTATATAAAGTTGAACAAATAGACACACATGTCATCCTACATGTCATTTTTTGTCCTACGTGGTGTCCTACGTATATTGTGTCATGTAGGACTCATGTGTTTATATATTTAAAAGTAGAATTGTTAAAATGCCTGTTTGTGCATTATGAAAGTTGAAGGTCAAAATTAAAATTTGAAACTAAGTTTAGGGTCCAATATATGTATTATGCCTTCTCAATATGACTAGCAGTAACTGCAACCTTGAATTTTCTTTTCATGTTCCAAGTATCAAAATTTTAGTGGAAATAAAAGTCTATAGCTCATTAATCATGTCACAGCATGGTTTCTAACTCAACGAATTTTGTAGAAAAAGAGTATGCAATGTAGATATAGTATTGGCTAGAAGTTATGTTTTTGCAAAATATGAGGAACCATCCAAGTTAGGAGTAATATGGTGAAAGAGGGAAATGAGAAGTGTAGAAGCAAAACAAAAATTGTATCTTCAATAACATAAAGGAAAATTGACCACCATTTTTCTCTAGGAACCTTAGAGCAACTAAGTTTATCTCTTCAATAATGAGTTCCCCTCCAAAACATTTGTCAGATATACAATTGCCTCCTTTGTCATTCCACTGAGAAGATACCTTCATCTACTCATCCCATTTATATGCATGAGTTCTTCTTCCATGAACATGTTCATCTCTTTCTTCGTTAAATACTAAGTTACGTAAATACTGGGCATTTGCAGCCCCTGTGCTCTGAACGATATTAGAGAAAACACTTCTTTCGTTAAGAAAGAGGTTCTGTGGAGTATCATACTCAACAACCTAATATAAGCAAGAAGAAAATGTTAGAAAGAAGGAAATTAAAGTAAAGCAGGGAATGAAAGAACAGTTGAAGAACGAAATTCACAAGAACATACCTTCCCAGCATCAAGCACTAGGATACAATTGGTGTGAATTACGGTGTCTAGACGGTGAGCAATAATGAGCATTGTACATGTTTTGAATTCTTCTCTTATGGTTCTCTGAATAAGTGCATCAGTTCTAACATCAACAGCTGCTGTGGCTTCATCAAGAACAAGGATCTTTGACCTTCGCAGTATTGCTCGAGCCAGACTTAAAAGTTGTCTCTGTCCAACACTGAAGTTCTCGCCACCTTCTGAAACCTTGATTAAGCCCAAAACAACATTATGACCAAAGCAACATCTTTGGACACTTTTTCCATGGAATGTGTCAAAAAGTTTTGGGATGCTTCTGAGGGAAAAAGTGTTATTCTCAAAAAATGTTGTTTTTCTACCAAACTTGACTAGTTATCCTAATATTTTCTTCTACCGTAACATGTGTAAGACATATATCATACACTTGTTTTTTATAACTGTCATTTGATTTGCAGAGAATTACATAAAGCTTTATCAACAACACAAACAAGAATTCCACAATCCAAACCAAGTTGTGGTCGACTAATTGAATCCTCATGTTTCTTCACTAACAACCCATCTCAGGACAAAAGTTTCTCCAACATTACGCATTCCAAAGAATATTATATTAGAACAATATACATTCACAAACCACATACCGAAATAAATACAAACATGATAATTATACCACAATATATATTTGTGTGCATCTCAAAAAGCATTTATTTCACTCTTCTCAAATGCATAAAATCCAGTTTATGTTACTGTAAGTAACTACCTAACGTTCAATTATGGTACTTTACGATGATCAAAATTCATCGGTGGTACGGAACTGGGAAAAATATTCTTAATCTTGAACATAATTCACCAATCACCATGACTTCCTGTGGCTCTAAATGGTTGAAGATGTTTTAATCACCCTAAATCACATTTCTGTGTGAATATCTTGCTAAGAATAGAATGATCGTTGTTCCACAATTCAGAGTCCCCAGTCCTCTTATAGGTTACCCAGTGTTATCAAAAGCAAATTGCGCAAAAATAACTCTAAGGGTCGTTGGGGCTTTAAGCACTAAATGCAAATAAAGTGTGGGGTGTAATGGAAAAAGGCACAAAGGGCGAAAAAAATGAAGTAAATATATTTCGTCTAAGACTAATAATTAAGCAAGAATGACAAATATATACAAAGAAATTTAAAAAAAATACAGTAAAGTGAAATGCCAATTGTTTAGTGTCACCACTTCGTAAGAGGTTTAGTGGCAAGGAAAAGTATGTATTAGAACCTTGATGACAACATAAGCTACACATTAAGCAAAGCGAAGCACTCAACATATTTTGAGCCTCACTTTAGGGCTTAACTGCACCTTTGACAACACTGTGTTAACCTCCCACATCATGCCCACCCTAGCTTCCTTTAACCTAATAGAATTAAAAAAAAAAAGGGCAGCAAAAAATTGAAAAGAAGACACTGAGTTATTTGCTAGCCTGCTAGTGCTAGTGGACTACGGCTTTTCAGCCTCTTGCAGATCTCTATGCCGGTGTAAGTATTATAAGGACTTTCGTCATGTAAGACATATGGCTCTACCTAACTAGGGCTTATTCGGTACCTAAATAAGAATTTCATCTAAAACTTTTGAGTTTTTATCTTTTATGGGTCTGGGCTAGTTCTCGAAAACAGCAATTTTCCACACCAACTGATCATTTAAATAGTAATGAATTCAACTTGAAGCAGATTGAAAGGAAATAAGCTCACCTCAGCATCTAGACCGAAGGTATTCCTTCTTATGACATCCTTCAAGTGTGCCCGCTCTAATGATTCCCATAAGTCAGCATCATTGTGTTCGTTAAAAGGATCAAGATTAAATCGTACAGTACCTAATGAAAATAAAAAGATAATTAATGATAAAAAGACATGCATACCAGTAATACATTTTGGGGATAATCCGTTATCATGCAACAATAACTTCAGCATACATTTGAGTATAAATAAGGGTTCACTAGGTCTGGTGCAAGATTTGGTAGTCTCAAATTATATCAAGGGCAAGCAAGATAAGGACCCATGTATGTCTATTTTCATAATAGCTATAGAATGGGAATGAAGGGAGAAGGAATTGAAAGAAGAGAAGGAAGAAAAATATCTGAAAGGGGACTAATTCTGAGGCTTATTGACTCCTGGATTATAGTATCACTCTTATACCCAATATAGATCAATACCCCCCAAACCAGATTAAGGATTTCTATTATTCCAATACCTCGTGCTACCAGATGCAGATGCAGGATAACCCCAGATAAAATTTTGTAGAGGACTTTATCGCATATGTGATTGTGTGCCACAGCTTGATTTTCCAGGGAGAAGATTGTAACACACTAGAGTTTCACCTCACAAATTATCATGGAAATCTACATAAACCTACTCAGTGACTCACATATGTACAAATTGCCAGAGTCTGTGAATTTGTTTATGAAAAAGAACATGGATTACAAACTCATTCATCAGCACCTAGCATATGTAACACCTCGAACTTGAGCCTATGAATATTTAGCACTTACCACAGATAAACCAGTCTGATGTTTCGCAGTCCCAGGTTCCACAGATTGGTTCATGAGTAGTGAACCAGGTCCACGATCCGTGGAACTAGCCACCAATTTAGTTCAATTCCCAGGTTCCCAAGATACACAATACGACTCGCGGAATGGGATTATGAGTCGGAAAGTGGCACATGGAACCTGGACAGAAAGTTGACAAATTTTCCGCAGAACCACGACACCACAATGGAAGGCAATCCACGATCCTTGAAGTGGATAAATCCTCTGGGAAATCACGATCCAAACCATGATCTGTGGAATCAGTCCATGAGTCGTGGAGTGATTCATGGGTCACTGCTTTTAAAATTTTTTGAAACGTTTCCACTAGGGCAATTCCATCCATTCCTTACCATTTACACCTAAACTACGATATTTTATCTTCTCCTAGGAGAGAATAAATCAGAAAAGTCGACATCTTCAACGTTATAACTCTCACAGTCAGAATAAATCTCGCTCAAGTAAAAGGAGACATAGGGTTCCACTCTTAACCTTATCAATTCAAACTAACAGTCGAAAGTCCTTGTGTCTATTCAACAAGGGTATCGTTCTACCCTCATGAAAAAGTTTTATTTTTCAGAAGGCATTACAGAATTTAATGATTCAAGTTTAAGCTTTTACTTTGATTATGCAAATTCAATATAAATTTCAGTTCTCGTTGATTTACTTGATTTTTAATCCATATTGAACCACTTTAATATGATTACTACATTTTTCTTTAATCTTGATGATTTCAAGGATGAATTTAGCAAGAAATTAGTATGATACAGTTTGCAGATTAAGTACATATTATTTGAAAGATGAATTTGAGCCAAGTCTCATACCATACTCTCAGACAAACTGAAAAACAGAAAAAGATTTCATTACTTATGAGTAGAAGTGGCAAACAAGCAGTCGAGTCGAATATGAGTAGATGGAAACCGAGTTAAACAAAAATGGATAAAGTACTCGATTTGATTCATATTTTAAATGGGTAAAAATGAGTTACTCAATGGATTATATTGGTAACTATGAATACCTATATAATAGTAGGGATTTTGTTAAGAACATTAAAAACAAAATCTTTTGAAAGTATTATTTATCACCCCAACCCCCTATAGCCCCCCTATCTCAAAAAAAAAATTAAAAAAAGTTTATTTTTCGTTTTTATAAGTATATTATTTTCTTAAAAAAAGTTTTTTATCACTCCAACCCCCTACCAACCCCCTCCCCCTACTAGCCCCACCACCACGCCCCCCTAACCCAAAATAATGTTGATTTTTTTTTTATTTTTTTAATTATTTTTTTAAAATGTTTTTTTAGAATGGCTATATTTGTAGGGTTATTGAACTTCAATAGCTATAAGTATGTTATTTACTAAAAATGACTACACTTCATATAGTTATCTAGCTGTATTTTTTTTTTAATTACACATTGATACAATTAGAATTATAGTGAATTAAATAAGGTAACTCAATCCCTTTAATTATGTGCTGAAATTCTCAACTTTCCATTATTACATTAATAACTAATAATTACATAGTCAATGTGTGTACTTTCGGATTCCAATTACTTTTTTTAAAAAATGGATACGTCATATACAATGTCGTTATTGTTCTTGTTCAGACGTAAAGGTATTTCACTTACATTTCTTTAGTTAAATTGATTTATGTAATTGTGATGAATCTTGTTTGTTTTGGTTTCAAATACACGATAAGCATAATTGTATCTCTAAGATTGCTCAATACAATCGTGTTGATAAATCAATACAATTGGACAATCTAGAAAAAATGACAATGAACTATACTACAATATGATTATCCAAATGTATATGTATTTCATTCTATGAAAATAAATAGATATGTTGTATACGTAAACATTCAAATTTATGTAGTGTATTAATGTATCCAAATGCACTTGTATTTCTAATTGGACAATCCATGAAAATAACAAGTATTCAAATGTATATGTAATCAATTGTGTTCAATATTCAAATACAAGTATATGTGTACCCAGAGAATGAAATGTATTCATGTATTATGTCATTTATATCAAAAATAATTTTAACATAATTAAATTATAAATTTGAATGTCGGTGAAAACCTTACAAAATCGAGAAACATATATATGTACACAAATATGAACTTCATATAAACGAGAAAAATAATACAATTTGAAAAGACCCAACGAAGATTTCATATACTCATGCAAAGAATCTTGAATTAGAAGGAAATTGGAGGAAAAATAATAAAAAAGGACGTTAATACATGTATATTGAAAGGTAAGTTGGGGAACATAGCCCCATAAAACATGCATAATGCATTGATTAGGTGTATACTGATATCTTTCCTATTTAGTCGTAAAAATTATTTAAATACATATAATTTTTTTTTTTAAAAAAAATGATAATTCATGGTTAATTAAGTTTGCTAATTAATATGTAAGTATATCCATATAGCTTAAAAAAATAAACTGTAGCTATATACATTAAATATAAATTGACGTTTGCTATATTCTGTAGTTTATCCTAGTAATAATTACACACCGTGGTCACCATCTGTTGAGATATGGTTTATGGGACAAGGATATGAAGATCATTTAGTTAAAAATACTAGTGATATTGTTGCTAGTGAAAGGACTAAGTGGACTCGAATTGATGCTCAATTATGCAATCTTTAATGGAACTCTTTGGATCCTAAATTACTCAACCTATTTTAATCTTGTAAAGCTTGCTATAAAGTTTGGACGAAAGCTAAGACTTTGTATACGAATGATATACAACGTATATACAACGTTTTCTCAGACATTGTCGGTTATAATAGAAATAAGTATATCCTACTTAAAAATAGGAATAAGAATAGGAATAGGAATAAGAATAGAATTCCTAGTTGGAAAAGAATTCTAATGTAGTGTCTATAAATAGGGTCTCAATTTAACAATTTAGATACACAATTCAATAATATTTTTTTCCCATATATTTCTCACATGGTATCAGAGCATTGGTGAGAACTTCAAGTCACCGGTGTCAAATTCTGGTGACGACGGTGGATTGATTTGTGTCATCTTTCGTTTTGAAGGTGTTGTGCAAAAGACAACACCGTCACGAGGCTCGGGAAGCTCGTGTAGCTAAACCCCAACCAGACCCACCGAAAAACACCCCTCCACGCGTCGATCGGAGGTGGAAATTTTTCGGCGAGATCTGTTTACGCGCCGGCGCGTGAGTGCTGTTTTGGCCACTTTTTTTCAAGCAATTTTCTTCCGTTGGGGTCGCCCAGTATTTCCGACCAGAACCCGACCAGTTTTCTCTAGATCCGATCACCGAAATTAGGGTTTCAGTGATTTTTAGGCAGTTTCCAGCAAGATTCCAGCAAAATCAGAATTTTCAGGCCGCTGTGGGCAGATTCCAGTAGCTTCCAATATTTTTATACTGGTGGTAGCAGCTTCCGACAATTTCCAGCATACATGTCAGTCTATGGAGAATAGACGAGGGAGAGAACGTTTTGGAAAACCTCGATCCAGATGTAGTCATTGTTATAAACCTGGACACACTCGTGACATATGTTATTTTTTGCATGATCCACCACCTAGTTATGATTCTATTGTGTTAAAGGAATATAACAAGCTCCTTCGAAACCGCGCAAGTAAACAACGTTTTGGAAAACCTCGATCCAAGTGTAGTCATTGTCATAAACCTGGACACACTCGTGACATATGTTATATTTTGCATGGTCCACCACCCAGTTATGATCCTCTTATTCTAGAGGTATATAGAGAGTTCCTTTGGTATCACGCAAATAACTAACATCTCCATAAGTAGTTTCAGTTGCACAACCTGATGTTTGTGTTGCGGGTAATTCTTTTACTTGTGCGTCACAGTCTAGCACTCTTGGATCATGGGTCATAGACTCAGGGACTTCTGATCATATCTCTGGTAATAAATCACTTTAATCTGATATTGTTTATTCACAATCTCTTCCAGCTATTTCTTTAGCCAATGGGATTCAAACAAAACCAAAAGGGGTTGGAAAAGCCAAACCCGTATATCTTCTGTCACCCTAGACTCTGTTCTTTATGTCCTTGAATCTCCTTTTAATCTAGCATCGGTTAGTTGTTTGACGAAAGCCCTACATTGTAGCATAACTTTTTTTGATGATCTTTTTCTCATGCAGGACAGCAGTACGGGACTGACGATTGGAATAGGACATGAATTACAAGGCCTCCACAGAATTATTCACCAAACATCTTGTCCATACACTCCCCAGCAAAATGGTGTTGCAGAAAGAAAGAATAGGCATCTCATAGAGACTGCTTGCACTCTCCTCATTGAATCCTATGTTTTGCTGCGTTTTTGGGGCAATGCAGTCCTTTCCTCTTGTTATTTAATTAACATAATGCCCTCTTCTTCTGTTTAGAATCAGTTTCCACATTCCATATTGTTTCCTCAGTCACATCTCTATTCTATCCCCCTGGTGTCTTTGGGAGTACATTCTTTGTTCATAATTTAGCCCCAGGGAAAGATAAATTAGCTCCTCGTGCCCTCAGATGTGTCTATCTTGGTTAATCTGGAGTTCAGAAAGGGTATCGTTGTTATTCAATGATCTTCATCGATACCTTATGCCCATTGATGTTACATTTTTTGAGTCTCAACCTTATTATATATCTTCTGATCAACCTGATGTATCTATGGTCTTACCCATACCTCAAGTTTTACCTGTGCCAACCTTTGAAGAATCTACGGTTGCTTCTACATATCCAGTTGTAGTGCCACCGCTAGTAACTTATCATCATCGTCCACGGCCAACACTAGTCCCATATGATTCATGTCATGCGCCAGACCCTGCTCCTACTGCGGACTTGCCTCCTCCTAGCCAACCACTTGCAATTCATAAAGGTATACGATCCACTTGAAATGCTAACCCACATTGTACTTTCTTAAGTTATCATCGTCTATCATCACCCTATTATGCCTTTGTGTCGTCTTTGTCCTCTATTTCCATCCCTAAAACTATGGTGAAACACTTTCTCATTCTGGATGGAGACAGGCTATGGTTTATTAGATGTCTGTTTTGCATAAAAGTGGTACTTGGGAGCTTGTCTCCCTTCCTGTAGGTAAATCTACGGTTGGTTGTCGTTGGGTTTACGCAGTCAAAATTGGCCCAGACGGTCAGGTTGATCGACTTAAGGCTCGCCTTGTTGCCAAAGCGTATACTTAAATATTTGGGCTAGATTATAGTGACACTTTCTCTCCTGTGGCTAAAATAGCATCTGTCCGCCTTTATGTATCTATGGTTGTCGTTCGTCATTGGCCTCTTCATCAGTTGGACATTAAGAATGCTTTTCTGCATGGTGATCTTGAGAAAGAAGTCTATGTGGAGCAACCACTTGGTTTTGTTGCTCAGGGGGAGTCTAGTAGCCTTGTATTTTCGATTGCATAGGTCACTTTATGGTCTGAAACAATCTCCTCGAGCTTGGTTTGAGAAGTTCAGCACAGTAATTCAGCAATTTGGCATGACTCATAGTGGAGCTGATCACTCGGTGTTTTATCACCATTCTGCACAAAGTCGATGTATCCATTTGGTTGCTTACGTTGATGATATTGTTATCACCGGTAATGTTCAAGATGAAGTATGCCTTAGACATTCTTGAGGAGACAGGGATGATTGGATGTAGACCCATTGACACTCCTATGGATCCCAATGTTAAACTCCATCTAGGACAGGGGGAGCCACTTAGTAATCCTAAAAGGTATAGACAACTCGTTGAAAAGTTGAATTATCTCACAGTGACTAGACCTGACATCTCTTTTCCTGTGAGTGTTGTAAGTCAGTTTATGACTTCCCCTTGTCAAAGTCATTGGGAAGCAGTGGTTCGTATTCTGCGATATATAAAGTCAGCTTCCAGTAAAGGACTACTCTTTGAAAATCAAGGCCATGATGTTAGATATCCGGATATTGTGTTTTACTAAGAGGTAATTTGGTGTCGTGGAAGAGTACGAAACAAAATATGGTTTTGCTTGATCTAGTGCGGAATCAGAATATCGAGCAATGGCGACAACAACTTGTGAGCTAGTTTGGATCAAACAGTTGCTGGGAGAACTAAATTTGGCAAAATTGATAAGATGAAACTTATATGTGATAATCAAGTGGCTCTTCATATCACATCAAATCCAGCGTTTCATGAAAGGACTAAGCACATTGAGAATGACTATCATTTTGTCTGAGAAAATATACTCTCAGGAGATATTGTTATGAAATTCGTGAAGTCAAATGATCAGCTTATATCTTTACCAAGTCCCTCATAGGTCCTCGTATTAATTACATTTGTAACAAGCTAGGTACATATGATTTGTATGCACCAGCTTGAGGGGGAGTGTTAGAATAGAAATAAGTATTTCCTACTTAAAATAGGAATAGAAATAGGAATAGGAATAAGAATAGGATTCCTAGTTGGAAAAGGATTCTAATGTAGTGTCTATAAATAGGGTCTCAATGTAACAATTTAGATATACAATTCAATAATATTTTTCTCAAATATTTCTCACATAGTCCAACTTCAGCAGCATAATCAAGATATGACAAGTTATTTAGGACAGATATATACCTTGAAAGATCAATTCGATCCTCTCATGCCACTCTCTGAAAGTGTCACCACACAGGAGCAACAAAGAGATAATATCTTTATGGTTTTAGTAAGAAAAGGACTTAGATCTGATCAGACACCGGTAAAAGCTCAAATCTTGGCAAGTTCCTCAGTTCCTTCCATAATCGATGTTTCAGCTCGATTATTGCGCATTGGTTCAGAAGCAATTGAGATCAATAACGTTGAGACATCTGTATCAGCTGTGAAAAATGAAAATCCACAGGAACTAAATGTCCATTAAAGGGGGAACAGTAGGAACTCTAGACCCTATTGCAACTATTGCAACATTCAGGCCATTCTCGACAATCTTGTTGGAAATTGCATGGTCCACCACCGCGTACTAACAATCGGAGTACAACTCACATGGTTCAAACCCATAAAGACACAGATAGTCAGCTGGTCAATTCCATTACTTTGTCTGTAGCAGATTACAGTGACTATTTGCAGTATCAAGCAGCTACACGACAATCACCTTTATTTGGAACCTCACAAAATGGTAATTCCTTTACTTGTCTAACCAGCTCTTCACCCACTTGTCATGGATATTAGATTATGGTGCATCTACCATATCTCCAGTAATCAAAATCTTTTTTCAAATTCATTCATTCCACAACCCTATCTGCAGTTATCCTTGCTAATGGATCAAGAACTGCAGTAAACGAAATAGGGGACATGCAGCTTCTTTCCTCTATTACCTTAAAATCAGTTTTATTTTCTCCTGAATGTCCATTTAATTTGATTTCTCTTAGAAAATTAACGAAACACCTCAATTGCGGTGTCACTTTTTTGGCCGACTCTGTTGTTGTATAGGACCAGAAAACGGGGAAGATGATTGGAACAAGGACTGTATTACATGTCAAAATCACCACCACTAGTTGCCTTCACTTCCACTACCTTAACAGACCTTCTCCACAATTGTCATGGTCACCCGAGTCTCGCAAAGCTTCAAAAATTAGTTCCGAGTCTTTCCAGTTTGTCTTCTTTTGAATGTGAGTCTTGTCAACTTTGGAAACATAGTCGCACTTCGTTTCCAAAAAGAGACAATAACAGGGCTGCATATATGTTGATATTGTTCATTCAGATGTATGGGGCCCTAGTCGTGTTGTTTCAAGTTTAGGATTTCATATTTCATTACCTTTATTGATGATTTTTCCCGTCGCACATGGGTTTTTTTTAATGAAAAAATCGTTCTGAAGTATTCTCTGTTTTTCAAAATTTTTGTGTTGAGATAAGAAATCGATTTGGTGTTTCAATAAAGGTATTACGTAGTGATAATGCCAAGAAGTACTTATCATCTCCTTTTGGCAGTTTCATGTCGTCTCAGGGAATCAATCACCATATTTCATGTGCATATAATCCTCAACAAAATGGGGTCGCCGAATGTAAAAATAGTAATCTCATTGAAACTGCTAGTACTTTACTTATACACCATCATGTTCCTCTTCGTTTTTGTGGGATGCCGTTCTCACTGCGTGCTATTTGATAAATAGAATGCCCTCCAATGCGTTGCACCATCAAACTCCAGGTCAAAATCCCAATCGTCTACCTTTGAGAGTGTTTGGATGTACTTGCTTTGTCCATGATCTAAGTACTAGAAATGACAAACTCCAACTAAAACCAATTAAGTGTGTATTTCTAGGATACTCTCGTCACCAAAAAGGTTACAAGTATTATGATCCAAAAACAAATATATATTATTTCAGTGCAGATGTAACAGCTTTTGAAACATCCCCCTATTTTACACCAAACACTACAAAGCAAAAATTTAATTCCTCAAATTCTGCCCATACCTATGCTTCCTCTACCACAAGTCAATCTTCCAAACAACCCTCAAACCACTCATTCTCCTCTTCAAGTATACACCCGACGTGCTTGTCCGCTTAGTGATAACAATAATAATACTACTCTTAGTACAGATACAGTAGTAGCTCCTGATGACTCATTTTTTGCTCTTTTCTCACCTGCTCCAGTCATGCCTTCATCAGATGCAACTACCCACCAATTGCCATACGTAAAGGTATACGTACTACTCGAAATCAACAACCGAGAGATAAATGCTTAAGTTATCATCGGTTGTCCCCATTCTATTATACTTTTGTATCTACCCTATCTACTGTACCTATACCAAAGATTGTTAGTGAAGCATTGGAACATCCAGGGTGGAGAGATGCTATGAACGAAGAGAATAATGCTTTACACACAAATAACACTTGGGAATTGGTCCAGTTACCGAAGGGGAAATCTACTGTTGGAAGTCGATGGATTTATACCGTAAAGGTGGGTTCGAATGGAACAATTGATCAGTTGAAAGCTCGCTTTGTTGTAAAAGGGTACACACAGATTTATGGTCTTGACTATGGTGACACAATCTCTCCAATTGCCAAAATTGCATCTGTCCGACTGTTTATTTCCTTGGCAGCAATGCATTATTGACCTCTTCATCAACTAGATATTAAGAATGTCTTTTTGCATGGTGATTTTGCTAAGGAATTTTATATGGAGGAACCTCCTAGATTTTTTGCTCAGGGGGAGTCGAATTGGTTATGCCATCTCAAACGTTCTCTATCTGGCCTCAAGCAATCTCTGAGAGCATGGTTTGGCAGATTTAGCTCTGTTGTCCAACAATTTGGGATGTCTCGAAGTAAAGTATATCACTCTGTTTTCTATTGACATAATGGCCCAAAAAAGAACATGTATTTGGTCGTTTATGTTGACGACATTGTCATAACGGAAAATTATCAAGAAGGAATATCTCAACAAAAGAGGCACTTCAGTCACTTTCAAACCAAAGATTTGGGGAATTTAAAGTATTTTTAAGGAATTGAGGTAGCACAATCCAAGTCAAGTAATGCTATGTCACAGAGAAAATACATTTTTAAGGAATTGAGGTAGCACAATCCAAGTCACGTATTGCTATGTCACAGAGAAAATACACTTTGGACATATTAGAGGAGACATGCATGTTAAATTGCAAACCTATTTACACTCCTATGGATCCAAACATCAAACTCATTCTTGGACAAAGGGAGCCATTTGAAGATCCTGGTAGATATCGAAGACTGATTGGTAAATTGATACCATGTTGTTGGAAAAAAATGATAATCATATCAAGGATAATGTCCAAACTAAATAGCAACGGAAGAGAGTAACAACGACACCAAATACTAAAATGGGGTAAATATGATACCCAAATAAGTAATATAATAATGTTGATGAAAAACTTGGTAGTGTCAAAAGACTACTACTCAACACTCTTTTATTTCTTACAACTCACAATTATATTACTTCCACACTATTTTCTCACAAACTAAGAAGTAGTTTGTGAATTACTCTCAACTGCTTCTCTAAATTTTGGTGTATTCTACAAATGAGCTAATGAGCTCCTTTTATCGAAGAAGTTTACAACTAACGATGTCACCAAGACATCGTAAAAATATCAAAGTTTCAAACTTTACAACTATGTAGTTATCTTGGTAAGATTTTTAGTTGTATCAAATTAAGATATTAAAAAATATGGGGACGGGAACCCCACAAATCTCCCCCTCCAGTATCATTCACTGGAAGGAGATATTTTCATCTTCTTTAGAGAGAGCTCATACCACAAGTTCTTTGTATAACTTCAATTTGTTTTTCGATATCGTCTTGGTCAGCATTTTTGCACGATTTTCACTTGTATGGATCTTTTTGACGTGAAATGATTCAGTCTCCACTTCCTCACGGATCAAATGATATCTGACGTCGATGTGTTTTGTTCTTGTATGATACATGGAGTTCTTGCTCAAGTCTTGCACTTTGGCCGTCAAAATTGAAGAAAATACTCCATCTGATGCAAACCAAGCTCTTGAAGATATCGCTTGAGCCATATCATCTCCTTGCTAACTTTAGTGACCACAATATGCTCAACTTCAGTTGTAGATAGTGCAACACACTTCTGCAACTTCGAATGCCATGATAAAATGCCCCCTCCCCCCCCCCCCCC
>NC_028648.1:40048227-40064833 GCF_001406875.1 Solanum pennellii | reverse complement strand
CCCCCCCCCGAAAAAGTAAACAAATATCCAGTAGTTGATTTCCCTTTATCACCGTAACCTGTCATATCAACTTCTATATAGCCCTTCAAGATTGGATCTGATGCTCCAAAGCACAAGCATTCATCCGACCTTCATTTAAGATACCTGAGTATCCACTTCACAGCTTCCCAATGCTCTTTTCCCGGATTGCCGAGAAATTTGCTGACCTAACCAACTAAGTGAGAAATATCAGGTCTAGTGCATATCACTGCATACATTAGACTTTCGACGACATATAAATATGAAACTTTGGCCATGCTCTCCTTTTCCTCCCTAGCTATAGGACACATCTTCTTGCTCAACTTCATATGACCAGCAAGAGGTGTGCTAACAAACTTAACATTCTTCATATTGAAGCGCTCTAGCACACGTTCGATGTACTTCTTGTGTGACTAATAAATCTTCCTTTCATCTCTGAGACGGAATCCGCTCTTTGGTAAGCGAAGGAAAGCAGGTCAAAGCCTGCCAAGGCGTCAAGGCAGTTCGACAAAGGCAGAAAGAGTCTCCGTCCTGAGTAATTCTCATGCCCAAAATTTGTTTGGCATGACCCAAGTCTTTCATACAAAAAAGACTTACACAACTCATTCTTCAGCTCGTCAATCTTGAAAGTATTCTTGCCGACAATTGACATATCATCCACATAAACAAAAGGATGATGAAGTGATCATCACAAAATTTTTGTACAAATACACAATGATCCGATGAAGTCTTCTTATAGCCTTGCTCCAAATTCAAACTTCTTGTACCACTGTATGGAGCGCTTCAATATGAAGAATGTTAAGTCTGTTAGCAAACCTCTTTCTGGTCATATGAAGTTGAGCAAGAAGACCTATAACTAGGGAGGAAAAAGAGAGCATGGCCAAAGTTCCATATTCTTACGTCGTTGGAAGTCTAATGTATGTAATGATATGCACTAGTTGGTTGGGTCAGCAAATTTCTCGACAATCCCGAAAAAGAGCATTGGGAAGCTGTAAGTGGATACTTGTGTAGTGGATACTCATGTATCATAGATCAAGCTCAGATAAATGCTTGTGTTTTGGAGCATCAGATCCAATCTTGAAAGGCTATACAGATGTTGATATGGCAGGTGACCTTAATAATAGAAAATTTACTACCGAATATTTATTTACTTTTTCAATGGAACTATATAATGGCAGTTGAAGTTGCAGAAGTGTGTGTTGCACTATCTACAACTCAAGTTGAGTATATTGCGGCTACTGAAGTCGAAAAGGAAATATGGCTAAAGCGATTTCTTCAATAGCTTGGTTTGCATTAGATAGAGCATATTGTCTATTATGACAGCCAGAGTGCAATAAACTTGAGTAAGAACTTCATGTACCATGCAAGAACAAAACACATCGACGTCAGAAATCATTGGATTCGTGAGGAAGTGGAGAGTGAACCATTTCACGTCAAAAAGATCCACGCAAGTGAAAATCCTGCAGATATGCTGACCAAGACGATATTGAAAGACAAGTTCAAGTTATGCAAAGAACTTAGGGTATGAACTCTCTCAAAAGAAGATGAAGATACCACTGGATTGGAAGGGGAGATTGTGGGGTTCCAGCCCATTTTTATTAAATTCTTAATCTGGTACAACTACATACCAACTAATTCTTACCAATATAACTACATAGTTGCAAAGTTTCAAACTTTGGTAATTTCAAGCTGTCATTGATGACATTAGTTGTAAATTTCTTCTATAAAAGGAGCTCATAGCTCATTTGTAGAATACACGAAGTTAGAGAGAAAAAAATATTTTAAGAGCAAAGTGAGGTATTTCATAGACTATACAAGAAGAATAGTCTGTGAAGAAAAATAGAGTATGATCGATATTTTAGTAAGGTAGAAATCAAAACAGTGTAATTCCTTTTGAGTGTGCAGTAGTCACTTTGAGTATTGTATTTGTGACTACAGTGTAAAATTTCTTACTATAGGGATATCAATTGCTCCTCTTGGCCCGTGGTTTTTCCCTTGTTAAAAAGGGTTTCCACGTAAATTCTTGGTGTCAGTATTTTCTCATTTTATTTCCATTATTTTGATCATATATATTTGTTTGGAATATGCTAGTAGATATCAAAGACTGGTTGGTAAATTGCATTATCTAACTATTACATGCCGAATATTTCATTTGTTATAAGTGTGGTTTGTCAGTTTCTCCAAGCTCTGTAAAGATCATTGCGATGCACTAATTCGCAACCTCAGATACATCAAAAGAGATCCAGGGCAAGGTTTTTTATATGAAGACAAAGTTCACGTTGACATCATTGGATATTCTGATGCGGATTGGGCAGGTTCTCCAACACATAGACTTTTTACTATGCTCTACTTCCGGGTATTGAGTCATGATTGGAGCAATTTAATCTATAGGAAAAGTAAAAAGCAAGATATTGTTGCAAGATCTAGTGCAGAAGCAGAATATCGAGCCATGGCTCTTGCTACATGCGATCTTATCTGCCCTTCATATTGCCTCAAATCCAGTTTTCCATGAAAGAGTGAAACATATATAGATGGATTGTCATTTCATTAGGCAAAAGATTGAGTCCGGATGCATTGCCACCATCTTTATTTGTTCAAATGACCAATTGGCAGATAATCTTAGAAGTCCCTTGGAGGAACTCGGGTTGAACACATTTGCAGCAAGCTTGGAGCATATGACATTTTCGCTCCAGCTTGAGGGAGAATGTTAAGATATTGTCAAAGAGTATTTCAAATATTAGATTGTGTTGTAAGATAATAGTCAGGTATTGTAGGTAATGTGTTATAGTCAAATATTGTAGGTATGGTAGGTAACCTATCAAGGATATGCTCTTGACCTTTTGTGTCTAGCTTTGTGTATATATTCTAAGTGTAGCCTATCATTTTTAGTATGAAGTGAAATACACTTGCATCATTTACCAAACCTTACATACTTAGTGCACATACTTTTCTTTGCATGCATCTTGTCATTGATGTAGATTCAGGCTTTTGCTCTCAGATTCATGGCTAGACAATTGCATTTTCTCCGGTCAGCAGTTTTGTGAGTTGTAAGTTTTGATACCAAACTTCAAACTTGTACAATCTTATTCATCCATAGAGATAGATATTTATAGTATAGAAAACTAACTACTGGGTATCAAATCCCTTGATTCTAGCAGATTTGACAAACTAGGGATGATTTTATTGATCTAATATCCTAACCTATTCAATAGCAAATCAGATTTGATTTTATAAGATTAATTTAAATCCTATAAAATCATATCTGATCACACTTCAGATATTTACAAATCAACATGAGTCCTCTTCATTCGAAAACTTCATAAAGTAGTTTAGTAGTTTAGATTTATTCCAAACCATTATTCCATTTTATGGGTAGCTGGGGCCATGTCTCAATGAATCTATTTCTTTAAGTTATTAGAGCTTTAATTCAAATATTATTTGTTTCAGATCTCCATGTATATACAGTTGTTATATTGTTGTGGATGCGAGGAAGTCAATTAATTTAAGTCTTCAATTATATTCCTAAGTAGATTTATTTATAATTTAAGTAACTTTATTTATTATTTTAGAATGGGTTTATGTTTCATAGTTTAATAAAGATTAGGTTAAGCTATAGTTATTCGTTTGGAATAAGATTTATGTCTCCTACTTTCATAAGAATTGGACTTCCTATTGATGTATAAAACTCCTATTTAAATGAGCCTTTGATGAATAAATCAGTAAGTCACATTTCATCAAAAAACAAGAGATTAGAGTTCTATCTTCCATTGAAATCTAAGGTTTCAGTCTCCCTTTGAAGAGCTAAAGATATCCGAGTTCTCTTTTAATGAACTCTAAGGTTTCAACCTCCTTTAACAAGCTAAATTTATATATTGTCTTGTGAATCAATCATTCCCTAACAATTTGGTATCAGAGCCTAACAGAATGGGCGATGAGGTCAGTTCCATATTTCGCGATGAGATCAGTTTCAGATTTTGAGAACTTACCATTACAGAAACCTTAATGGACTCTAAAATTGCAACAATGGAACAACACCTCGGTGAAAGAATTGTCTGAGTCATCCAAGAACAATTGTCTAGATTGGGAGTTGGCTCCACAAAACCAACAACCCATAGATAAACAATTTCTGCTACTAAAGTCAACACACCACCTATTCAACTAGCCGATAAGAAGTGGTTATTCACATTCGATAATACCAAGTTATACAAAGATGAATTTTCCAACTTTTAACGGTATCAACAACCCATTAATTTGGACACATCCTTGTTAACAATTGCTTGAGCGATTTGGACCTCATGAAAGTGGCAACCTGATGGGGAATTAGTCAAAGCATCAACAAGCTGATAGAGTTGAAATTTATCAATGTCAACTTCAAGATAAATTGGCTAGGTTTGGAATTGGATAATTAAATTGACAATATTCCAGATCTTTTGAATAATTGGCCTGAAATTTGGGCTTGAGGACAGGTTCTTTCAACGTGAGGGGAGTAATGTCGTGGATGCGAGGAAGTCAATTAATTAAGTATTTTATTATATTTTAAAGTAGATTTATTTAGTTGTTGTATATAATTTAAGTAACTTTATTTATTATTCTAGAATGGCTTATGTTTCATAGTTTTATAAGGATGAGGTCAAGCTATAGGTATTAGTTTGGAATAGGATTTAGGTCTCCTACTTTTACAAGGATTAGACTTCCTACTGATGTAATAAGACTTCTATTTAAAGGAGTTTTTGATGAATAAATCAGCAAGTCGCATTTCAGTGAAAAGCAAGAGATTAGAGTTCTCTCTTCCATTGAACTCTAAGGTTTCACTCTCCCTTTGAAGAACTGAACATATCGGAGTTCTTTCTTTTAATGAAATCTAAGGTTTCAACATCCCTTTAACGAGCTGACTTTATATATAGCCCTGGGGTTGATCCTTCACTAAAAATTCATAACATATATCATGTTATGAGTTAAAAGGACTATTGCCCATTTAGTCATGTGCAGATCCCGCATCAGTTGTGAGATTTTATTGTTTCATAGATATGCTATATGCCAATTGTGGTTCCAAGTGTTGGTCACACCTAGGGTGTAGACTCAGTTTGTTACACATAAACACTCGTGTTTGCTGATAATATAATTCCAAAGTGATTGAGTAGACGATTCAAAAGTGAGTTATGCATGCATCAATTTTGAATTGCATATTATATTTTTCCAATTTGTGTCAATCCTGGGATGTGGAAGAGTGACGTAGTATCAAAAATAGCTGAAAAAAGAAATACGTACCAGAGAAAAGAACTGGCGATTGAGGTATGATACTAAGAGCACTTCGAAGATCTATCAGTTCAATATTAGCAACATCACAATCATCAATCAATATTCTCCCTCTTTCAAGTTCCACAATTCGAAACAGAGCATTTAGCATGCTCGATTTTCCAGCACCAGTTCTTCCAACAATGCCAACTTTTTGACCTGAAGAAATTTCGAATGACAAACCATGCAAGACAGGAGGAAGTCCAGGTCTGTAACGTAGGACAACATCCTCAAATTTGATGAACCCTGATGATGGCCAGTGTGGAGGAGGCTGGCTGCAAATGACATTTTGAGCCTCTGATGGCAAATCTATATATGTACCAACACGCTCAACGGCATTTAAACTATTTTCAGCTCTGCTTGCTTGTCTCAGAGTATTGCTGAGTAAGGTAGTAATATTCAAAGAATAACTTAGGAGCAGACCCATAGTAGCAGCAACCGCAACCTTGTCATCTGCTCTCCCATTCTGTATAACAGCAAAAGTTGCAGTCAACCAGATCATTATGCCTCCTAGTGTCTCAAGCCTTATGGTAAGCCAGCGGTTTGTACTTGTGTTGGCAAGAGTGAATCTGATATTGTTATCCATAGACTTCCCATTAATGGCAGCTAACTGGTCATGTGCTTTATATGCACGGATGGTTGATAAACCATTTATAGCTTCTCCAAACTGCGCATACACAGGGGACCTGGTAATGGAATCTAGACGTTTCACTTCGCGGGATGTATTCTGTGAAACATAAGTTGTAGTAGTAGTATGTAATCTGATCCTCATAATAGAATGTAAAATCAACAGTTGATAAATTATCATAGACAGTACAACTGATTCTGTAATATGCCTAAAAGAATGGGAAGAAGACAAAATAAGTATCTACTTAATCAAGAACAATGGCCAGAGGCACACAATCACTTATGAGGTTAAGTAGAAGTATCTGCTTCATCAAAAACAACAGCCAGGGCAAACAGGCACGGACTAAGTGAAGTATTAATAATATAGAGAAGACAGACTTTTCACATGTAGTCCTGAAAACTAAATGGGAAATACAAGGGTACAGGACTAATACAAAACCAATTTCTATATAAGAATCAGAGCATGTTACCCCAAACCTTGAAGTAATGGATGGAGTAGCCTAGTATCATTATAGTCCATATGGAAACCCTCAGGTCGCTGAAAGGGACAATGTAGCATTCATTAGTGCCCTCCTGTACGTGTAACCTGAGTATGGGATTTAAACGTAAATCTGATTTTGTTTTCTTTTCTGTTGCCTCCATTTGGTTTAAAGTAGAGAGTGATGAGGCTCAACATGATCGGGGCTGGAGTGGAGTAGAAGAGATTACTCTCAATAGGCTAATATGAGTGGCCCGGAGCAATACTAGTGGCTCGATGGGTTGAATTGAAACAAAATCTCAGAGTAACTTATTGTCTCAGCTGAGAGAGGAGAAGCCGAGATTGATAGGCATGAAGAGAGAAAAAGGGCTCATCACAGTTTGACTCTAACAATATGTGAAAGAATATAAGAATTCAACCCCAAACTTAAGGTAATGAATGGAGTAGCCTACACAATGAGAGACAAATGTAGTAATCTCCTACAATTTCTTAAGAGACGCTTTCCACATAGCATTGCGACTTCCTTCAATACGTCAAACATTGTCAAAAGTACAACCAAACAGCATATTAAATGGTAGCAATAATCTCAACAAAGTAGCATTTTCATCATAAGAGTTTGTCCCCTACATCACCAAATTGTGTAGTACATACAAAACTGGAAGACAGCGTGGGTCTACTATTACAATTTTCACCCCCTTTATAACTAGTTTGACCTTTGATTTTGGATTTGAATAATTTTTACTATTCGTACTCTAAAATCATTAAAGAAGAATTAATCTGGGTAGTTTGATATATTATGATTAATCCTCCTCCTGCAGTAATATGCATTCATTTTGTTCAGTCTGCGATGCTTTATGATACTTGCTCAACACTTTCTGGTCATGCCATTAACACGTAAGATGCCATTTCATCAAGTTAACAGTTACTTAGACATATAAAATTTAACATTTTTCTAAGTAGTATTGACTTAGTGCAAGACCAGATTTTGGCCAGTCCGACCCTTCTGACAATAGATTATTAAGCATTCTCTTGCTTACTATGTCTTACTACTCCTAGTCACCCAATGATCTCCCACCATCAGTGAATTCTGCTGTTCTATCATCTCAAATTATGAAGATAGGATATGGTTAAGGAGATTTTCTTGATACACTAGTGGTACTTGGGAACTTATTGCTCTGCTTCAAGTAAAACTATTGTACACTACGGGGATATGCACCGATTCGGGTGGTCAGATTGATCCACATACCACATAAGCTCCATCTGGTGGCTGTATTTGCTTGACTATCGTGATACATTCTTTTTATGCTAAAATTATCTTTCACGACTTCTCTTATACATGGCAGTTGTTCATTGCTGTCCTCTTTGTCAATTGGATATCAAAAATGTGTTTCTTCATGGTGATTTTGATTATGAGATGTATTGAGAAACTGTAGTTTTTGTTGCTCAAGTAGAGTCATTATGACGATTTTCATAAGGTTTAAACCAGTTTCTTTGAGTATACTTAGAATACGTACAAAAACTGATCACTATGTCTTTTATTAATAATCAGCCTCTGATTTCTTCATCTATTTGGTAGTCTATGAAGAAGATATGGTTACATAGACAGTAAACAAGAGCGCATTGATAACTTCAAGTATCTGTTTCAGCATTTTCATAGTAAGGGCCTAGGTAGTAGTGGAAAAGAAGAGGGTTGGGTCAAAATGGGTCAACATAAAATGGTTAATAATTTAACCCGCCCACATTTCATATGGGTAAAAATGGGTTGGTGATAGAATGGTATATATATTACATTAAAAGTCAAAGTACAATTCCCGTGTCAGGTCAATGTTAGTTCTTGGGTCGGGGTAGGAAATCGAGAGTTAGGTCTCAAGTTGGGTCTTAGGCTGATTCCTGGGTCGGGATTAGGAGCCGGATCTTGGATTGGGGTTAAGTCGGGATCAGATCCTGGGTTGGGGCTGAAAGTTGAGACCCGAGTCTCGGATAAAAACGAGACTCAGATGGGGTGTTAGGTGGGAGTCAAAAGTTCGTCCTGAGTCGGGTTCCAAGTAAGGATCAGGTCTTGAGTCAGTTCCTGTAATGGAATTGAGATTCGGGTCTAGGACTGTGGTCAAGTTGGGTTGGGATCAGGTTCCTGGGTTTGGGTTTTGTGTCTTTGGCCGGAGGTTCGATTCTAGGTCTTAAGTCAGGTCTCGGTTCAATTCCATGTCAAAGTTGAGTGTTGGGTCCACAATACGAACCTCGAGTTGGAGTCAGGAGTCGAGTCTCACTTTGAAGGCTACTTTTGGAGTGGGGAGTGGGGAGTCAGGTCTTGGATCAGTTCTTGGCTCGATATCAAGAGTCTAATCTTGAGTCAAGAGTTATATTAGATCTCATGTTGGTCCCAAATCATGGTTTAATCTCAGGCCGGAAAACAAATAACGATTCCCTAGATCAAGGGATGGGACATGGTTCAAGAGTCGAGTCTCGAATAAGGAATGGACCCATTTTGAAATTAAGGTTGGGTTCAAAGCTGAGTCTTTTATTGAGAGTGTGGTCATGGAACAAGGTTTTGAGTTGGGGTTGGAAGTTGTGTCTCGAATCTGAGTTGGGATCAAGGTCTGGACTAGGAGTTAATTTTGAGGTTGAAAGCTCGAGTCTCGATGGAGGGTAAAGGAGGGGTTAGCCTCCGCAGTGAGGTGGGAGTGCATCGGGTTAAGGGTAGGGTTGGGTGTGAGTCTAGAGCAAGCAAGGAGTGGAGGAGTGGGATGGTAGGTTGAGAGGTTGCGGGTCAAGGGTTTATGGTCTATGGCATTGGAGTGGTTTAGTTGGAGGTTGAATGTTTTCCTTAATGTAGAAAAAGGCATTTTCCTTAAATTGGAGGAAAATAGTTTCATATGGATAACATTTTCCAAAATGTTTTGACTACCAAACATGAGAAAATTGGAAAGAAAATGTTTTCCTTCATACCAGAAACATACTAGATGTTCTCTTGCTTTCAGTATTTTGCCCATAAATTATCATGTGTGCTCATATTCTTACCAGTCAAATATGGGTTGAAGCCAAAATTTTACCCATTAAATATCACTCCCTAAACCATTAAAATATGTGTGGGGTTGTGTGGGTTAATTATATATGGGCTCCTTTGACGAGCACGACACGTAGGTAAATCACAATATTTCCTAGGTATTGAAGCATTTTAATTCTGGTCAAACATCGCCATTTCACAATTTGCATATTTAGACATTGCCATTTCACAATGGGCATACTTAAGGAGATAGGGATGACAAATTATAGATTTCGATATTCCTAATCGTGAAATTTTAGTCAGGTCAAGAGAAGTATGACATGACCTCAGGAAGGAACATGAGATTAGTTGGGGAGTTGAATTGTACCACTATAAGTGTAGCTTCTTTAAATGGTGTAACTTTCTACTCCCTTGAGTTTTTTGAAGTTGCAAAAAATTAATAAGGAAATGGAATTTGGGTAATTCAACTCCAAAAATCTAGCTCATGATGGAACAACTGCTCAAGACCTTGTAAAGAAACAGTCCCCCACCCCTAAAGCACTAATGTTGGACTAAATACTCCCTCCCGCTATATGTGTGATTGAACATTTGAAGCATGGACAAAATATAAAATATAGTTCCAACATCAGGCAAACAAGAAACTGGAATAAGCTTAGATCTAATTACATGATAAAGAAAAGGACCTTGGGCCTAACTCAACTCCAAAAGTTAGCTCATGAGGGAAGCTCAAGAGAACATCCCACCCCTAAAGCACCATATGTAGAGGAAAAGATAAAATAATGGGCAACCAAAAATTTGGAGTTTAGCGAACCTGATAATATAAATAGGCAGCATAAAATAGAATTAGAAGTGGCATTATGGCCCACAGAGATATAGAGCTGACGACTCCGATTAGAACAAAGGTCGAGAGCAGCTGCCACAATTGGCTGAGACACGTATTACCAATATTTGCCACATTGCGATCAATATCTCCAAGATCCTTTGCGAATCTGTTGATTATGCGTCCAGATGGATTAGTGTGGAAGAATACCATTGGTGCTCGAAGTATTGAATGCAGCATGGTGTCATGAATCCCTTTAGCTGCATTTAGACTAGAGATAATCAACCAGAAGGAATTTGCCAGTGTTACAATCACCTGTAGAAAGTGAATCCAGAATGAGCCTCCTTTAATTCATATTCATGGACTTGAGAGTTACACAATACTCCTCTGAAGCAACATAATGACATTTAGGAAATCTCCTGTTCCTTTGACTTCATTTTCAACTGTGAAGCTAAAATACTAAGCTAATGGAGGATCTCCCTCATATACAAATATATTACTGGGCTTCGTGCTTATTGAGAGGAATCCTGTAGCAGGAAAGTTTCTCCTTTAGATAGGGCTAGGTACCCATCTTTAGATGTAAGGAAGAGAGGAAAAAAGAAAAGTAGATAAAGCACAGAAACCTGAATAACCAAGGACGATCACTGATGATTGCAATTAATTAAGGTGGAAAACTGCACTCGCACCTGACTGAATGACAAAATAGCATACACCAAGATATAAAATCCAGCTCCATTGCTCTGTGAGGAACTTGCTTTGGTCCAGACACTTAGCCAACTGCTACTCAGAATTCGAAGAATTTCAGTCAATGTGTAGCAGCCAAACAGAATCATGACAACCCACAAACCTCCCAAAGCATCTTTGTACCTGATAAGGAAATTTGAACAAAAGCACATTTCAAACCATAAGCTAAGGGTTTCTACTAAACATAGTTAAATAAGAACTTTTCTTGAGCCTATGATGATGAATGAAAACATTGGAAAGTTACTCCATTACTTCATATCATCCAAACAAATGCAATAGATCTTTTACAAGGGGATGATATGGTGCAATCTCCCTTAAATCTACTATAAACATAGTCATATTTGCCCCTTGGTTCAAAGTTGAATGGTAATTGTTAGATATTTACGTTAGATATGGTTTTTATTTGGAGATTTATTGTTCTTCTATCAAATTAATCAGATTCATCTTGACCATATTAATTTCCTGATGTCAGAAAATCAAATCAGCAAGTTAAAACTTTTGTTTTCTGTTCTTTTTTAGCAAGATAAAGTGTTGTAACTAAGTTCATAGTTCAAGTCTTGATGTAAAGGTAGTTTCTTCTTCTGATATCAGTGATTCCTTTTTGATATTCTTTAAAAGGCGAATAGTTTTCCATACTAATTGTTGTTTAAGTTATCATGAAGTGGACAAGATCCAAATCTATCGTTTTGATTCATTTTCTCAAGCAAAGGTGTTATATTTCTTCTCATAATCAATATTTTGTTACTCTTGACCTTGTCAAAGCTTTAAAACATCACATTCATGGAAATTTGTGGACTGTTCCGTCGAATTCCCATATCTTTATTCTCATATTCCAGATTCATACATATTTTTCTTCCGCACGTCCAGTACTCAAAACTCTAAAATTGCGATCTCCCTGACCTTGTTGTCATCACTTACCTTAGATAAATAGCACATCAGAACTGGAGGAAAAAGTTAGGGGTTATACAAAGCGAGGTCAGGAATTCAATTCTGGGATGCCTTTGGGTAACAAGGGGAGAAAACCGCAAGGACTAAAAGGTTGCGTTAGGGAATACCTTGGCAGTTGGGGCCTAGCTATTACAGGTGGTATTGGAGCCGACACATCCCCTAGTATGGAGATTAGGAAAACCTCAACAATGATGTTGTGTTCCTAAAGGGGGTACACAAACCACTAGAAATAAACGGAATATTCCAAGGCCCATGCTAGAAACTATTGCACTACAGACAATAACATTTTTTAATTCCACCAGTGTCTAGATGCAATGGGAGAAGCAAGAGAATGGAAATATTTGAGAAAAGTTTGTGCCATGAATTTTTCTCTTAATAAGTGTTGTAAGTCTCGTCTTTTTAAAAATTCTGAAAAAGAAATTAGGATTCTAAAATTGTTGAATTACCAGAATATTCATGTCTGAGTGACTTGATTAAAATTTCCAAGGATAAATGTCTCAAAGCATATACATTAACTTGTTACCTCATCAAAACACTCCAGTTGATAATACCAGTTTCCCGCTCTTCCTGCCTGATAAGAACAGATTTACCAGCCTTCCTTTTGGTTACAGAGGTTACATCTTGTTGGTGCTCTTGCCTTGTGTTTGAAGACTGTGAACTCTCACTGTCAAAGTTTGGGTCATATTCAGTTTCAACACCATAACTTTCCATTGTCCCAGCATTTTCCATTAGCTTTGGAAAAAGTGTGCCATGTTCCAAAAGCTTCTCGAAGGTCCCATCCTCTTTCACCATTCCTTCAGAAACCAAAATGATCCGATCCACCTGAGGTAGAAAATGCAGCTGATTTGTCACAAGCACCCTAGTCTTTCCTTGCAATTCTTCCTTTATACAGTTTTTAAAAACCTGAAAAATCCCATTGCACTGCAAGTTAGATCCAAATTGAATTTAGCATATGCTTAAAAACTGCAACAAGAACGATGGAACAATTGCAATCAGTGAATTATGTGAACAAACCAATTACTGCAAATTAGTCTTGTACATATACACGAAAGAGGTTAGTCAATTTGGAAAAATCTACAGGTGGTGGATATGAATATTGGATATAGAAGGAAGGTCTTCTCAGGTAATGTTGATATCCCATTCCCATACTGAAATGGTGTTGTCCAGGCATTCATACAAGATAATTACCTGATGGGAAACATGTGCATCAAGAGCACTTAAGGGATCATCAAATATATAGATATCGGAATTTTTGTAGACAGCTCTAGCCATCGACACTCTTTGCCTTTGTCCTCCGCTAATATTCACTCCTCTTTCGCCGATTTCTGTAAGGTCTCCACCCTGAATATTTTAGATGTGTGAACATAGCAGTTTCATGTAGACTAACTAGTAAATAGAAAATTCCATACATCATAAAGATATATTGACACAAATACACTACCATCAAATGTACTTAACTGGAAGTAACTCAAGATCATGGTCCAATGCAGTGACGTCTATTGCCTTCCAATATCTTGTTGGTTCAAAGTTGGAACCAAATAATATATTTTCACGTACCTAAAAAACAGTAAGGTAAAGGTAATTGCATTGTTCCATATAAATACCCAGAGATAATTTATCACATTTTAAGAATATCTACAACATATTGTAATGACTCCCCGAAATAGTATGCTCATGTAAACATACTTGTGCTACAGGCATAACAAGGAATAGGGATAAATTGAAGCTCACAGTGGCATTGAAGATCCAGGAAACTTGAGGAACATATGCAATGGAACCTCTGATAGTGACACTTGCATTGCCTAAAGGAGGAAACTCCCCAAGAATTGCTGAAATCAGAGATGTCTTTCCTTCTCCAGTCCCACCCACAATAGCAATTAGCTCACCAACTGGTATATCCAAATTAATATTTGACAAAGTGGGTTGTTCAGCCTGTAAAAATAGGAGGTTAATATTGGATGCATAGAAATTGAAAAAGAAACAAAAACCTCCAACCTCGTGACAGTTATCCAGGAAAATAAAAATGTCAGTGTGAAAGAACAATTTGAGGAACTCGGATCGAAGTTCTACCATGAAGTGATCATTTTCAATTTTTTACAAGGCAATGATATGTGACGGCCCAGTAGGTCGTTTCGAGTTCTAGGACCCAATTTCCCTATTTGCAACTTCCACTGGTACATTTGGTAATTTATGACTTAGGTATGGAAGGGACAGGTCCTGACAGATCTGGAAGTGTTTTGGAATTATTTATCTTAAACTAGAAGCCTAAAGGTAAGAGATTTGATCAAAGTCTACGTTTTGAGTAAACAAGCTTCGATTCATTATTTGAAGGGCCCGATAGGTTCATATGATTATTTTGATCTTGTGTATATGTTTTGATTGCTTGAGAGGCTCTGAGGTGATTCAGTACTGAAAGTTTAGATACTGCAAAAGAATATTTTTATTTATAGTGTTTGTACTAAATTTATAAGAGAACAAGTAAGACCAAATAAACTAATTAATCCCTATTTCTTAGAAAATCCTTGAATCAAGGGATTTCCTCTAAACTATTTCCTAGAATACTATATTCTAATCCCATATTTGCAGAAGCATATTATAAGTAAATCTGCCAGCTTATTTGTGGAGAAGAATATATTCAAATCTGCCAACTCATTGGTGAAGCAGATTATGACTACATTGCAAACAGACACTTCCCTTCAAGTTGGCATGTAAATATTGAACATGCCTAACTTGCTCAAAAAGGACTCAAAAGTAGTTCTGAAAAGACCTTCGCTAAAAATATCTGCAACTTGTTCAGTTGTTGGAACAAAAGGAATGCACATACTTCCGTCTATAATGTTCTCCTTAATGAAGTGTCCTACTTAAACGTGCTTTGTTCTATCATGTTGAACTGGTTTATGAGCAATGCCTATGGAAGCCTTATTTTCACAAGACAACTTCATTGGAAAACTCGCAGGCTTCTTAGTTCTTCCAAAAATCTGTTGAGCCACAATATTTCATATACTCCGTGTGCCATGGATAGATACTCAGCCTCAGCACTACTTCGAGCCACCACATTTTGCCTCTTTCTTCTGCATCTCACTAAATTTCCCCAAACAAATGTACAATATCCGGATGTAGACTTCCTATCAATAGATGAACTAGCCCAGTCCGCATCCGTATAAGCCTCAACACTTCTTTGCTCATTCTTTTTGAAGGATAACCCTTTTCCAGGAGAACTCTTTAGATACCTTTGGATTCGATACACAGCTTCTTGGTGTTCTTATCGTGGAGAATGCATGAACAGACTGACTAGGCTCACAACAAAGGAACTAGAATTCTTTAAGGTAATCTTCTTTATTTTTATATCTTTGGTTCTAGTTTGTCGTTCTCTGGAGGAGATCAAATATCATATAGCGAATGTTGCTTGTGATATTTATCCAGGGTTCTATATTTCTTCTTATTTTCGAGTATTTAAACTATTCTCGATTATTTTATTCGAATTCTATCTTTACTTTTTTTCAAATTATTATTATTTTTCTATTCCACTACTTTGTGTATCTCGGAGCTTATCGAGACTTAAACTCTTCCCACAAGATGCCATTTATGTTTTCGCTTGTTTCTGCCTAGGGAAAATGCACTAAGCTCATTTGGTTCATAAAGGGATTACGGAGAAAACTATAAATCTTCACCAAACAAGATTACCAGTTAGAGAACAAACAGTTAAAGTGAAATTATAAACCCCCGCTAAACAAGTTCAACAGTAAGACAACTAAGTGCAAACATGTCTTGAAAGAAAAAAAAATGGCCAAATAAATTTGGCAGGATTATAAGATAGTCTTAGAGGCCAATCGAACGAGAAAATGATAAATAAACAACTGATTTTTTTTCCCTTGTTTATCTTCTTTCATACATTTCTCCACACTCACAGACACTTAAGAATACTTTAGTAGAAGAACTTGTTCTGTGCAATTGCTTATTTTCTGCATAAATTGTAACATGTGATATAAAAATGAAACAATATAGAACATGGCAAATGAAGTGAAAGCCCTCTCTTCACTCAACCTCAAGGTTCAGAGGCAAGTTACAATCCAGGTATTCTAAACAAAAGAAATGAATTTCTAAACAACAAGCTTCTCAGATTACTTTACTTATTGGATTTTCCACCCATTTGCTACACTAGAGAGATTCCATGCAGCAAACATCATGATAATTAATGATTTTTAAGAGTTATACAGTAACCATTGGCAAACATACACTTCAAATGCATTAAAGGAATAGGGATGCATTGCTACTAGCAAGTAGTTTCAAGGCCCTTCTGTGCATTAACACAATATTACAGATCCACATGGTCTTGCGCTACAAGAAATACTTTGGCTAGGAAAAATCAAATGATGATAAAGGCAAGCTGCTTAGAACTATGCAACCACAATAATCTTCCAGTGGCTTAATGCAAAATAACAGATAGATAAAGAAGAGCCAGACCTTAGAATCCCATGAAAAGAATCCGTCCCTGATTGAAATCGCAGGAAGCCCAGGTTCAAGTGGTGGATTAGGTAAGAGCACTCTCTCTTCAGCTAAGAACAACTCCTCCATTCGTTGCAAAGATACATTTGAATTTACAACCTGTATGTAAGATAGACGGAACAATATGTAATAATCCAATCATATATCATATATATATATATATATA
>NC_028648.1:40030082-40047717 GCF_001406875.1 Solanum pennellii | reverse complement strand
ATGTATATATATATATATATATATATATATATATACACACACAAAGAGAGAACCCTAGGTCCGCCTACATGGCGCCACCACGAGCCAATGAAGAGTTGCGACTTTATGAAAAGTAGTGACTTTTATGAAAGGTTGTGAACTTTCGGAAGGGTTGCAACTTTTCCAAATAGTTGTAGCCTTTCTGATAAGGTACAATAAATAGTTGGTCACACTACCCTTTGTATCTGTAAATTGTGGAATTTCCTCTTATTTTAAAACAACAAAAATTTGATCTTTTTCTTCTACTTCTGTAAAATTAAATATTTGTGAACTTTGCTCCGTTGAGTGACTTACTAACACCATTGTTTTTGTATCAATAAGTTGGTGAATAAAATTGTTCCATTCTTATAGGATGTAATTATTTAAACCTATGGTATTGGAGGGTTTTTTTAAGGGGACATTGTGCATTCAGTGGACTCGATTTTTTCCTTTCTATTTCATTCTATTTTTACATATCCTGGTATGTTTTTGTACACTCATTAGTTTATGCGTATGATATGAATTGTTGTTTTTGAGTAGATGTTTTAAACTCTGCTTTTGTGTTTCTTCAAAGTTATTATCTCTGATTATATTGAACATATACGCATATATTACATATATTCATTGTGCAGAAAATAATTATTGTACTCAATTTCAAGAATCTATGTTTTGATATTCTATGTTAAATTTTATAATTTAAATGTACTATATATAAGCTTATATATTATCTATTTTAACATGAATATGAAATTTCTCACTTATCAATTGAAGAAATTCATTATGCTAGTTCAAAAGTTATAATTACTTTGATGTTCAAGGGTAATTTTTTTTTTTGATTATGTTAACAAGTTTTTGAATTTTCTCCTAAGACATATATCACAATTATATAATCTATACAACTTAATTGTTTCTTTATATTATGCAATGCATTTGCATACGTATTCTTTTTTTTCTTCTTTATTTTCCTTTTAATGTTCATTAAAGAACCAATGATTTATTATTTCGTGAATAATTCATTCATTGGAGGTTCTTCGGCTATATGATAATGAAAAATAATCATATTCATCTTGAAATATTGCTAATATTTTTTTAAGAACCTATTTTTCCATTATTTGTAATGAATGAATATAAATAAAAAATTAATTGCAAATTCAATGCAATTATTATTTGTAACCACGCAAAGCGCAGACGAATAACATAGTTTTAAATAAATGATTATGTAATATCCTTTACTTATGTAAGGGCACATATGTGTAATAACTAACAACTCTACAGGTTATTTCCTCCTTTTTCAGATCTTTTCAGTGTTTAGAGCTTTCTTGTAGCGACCTCATGTCATTTATGACTTGGTGGGACTGACAGATTGTTCGTCTGGTCGTTTGTTTAAGTTTCGTGAAATTCCCGTGTTTTGGGGCTTTTGAAGTTTTAACATATGAAATCAAAATCTCAGGTAGACGGCTTTAGAATGGAATCTGACAGTTTGTTCGCTTCGAAATGTCGAGTTCGGTCTAGAAGAACCTTTGGTTTGGGCCTAAGGTTTCTGGGCTCATTTTGAGCTTCTTTGTGGATTTTAGCAAAAATAGGGCCATGTGGTTTGGGGCCACTTCTTGTCAAGACGACCTACAGAGGAAGTTTGATGGTTCAGTTGAGCCTGGAATGTCTAATTTGGTGGGGTAGCATAGTTTGTTTGCACCCACGGGGTACCGGATGAATGTGGAGAACCCAATCGAACATCGTAGCCTTTAGCTGATATTTTTGGTTTTGCAACGCCTACCATTCTGTTCATCGCAATCGCGACCCTTGGCCTCGCGATAGCAATGAACAAATTTTTAAAAATCATTTTTTCTTCATCGCGATCCCCACCCATTGAGCTCTCGATAACGATAAAATTTTTGTAGGCCTTTAAAGATTAGCCCCCTACGATTCAGTCATTTCCCAAATATTTTTTTCTCCATTAAAAGACTGTTGGAGCTCTCTTTTGGTGAGAAATGAAGTGTTTGATTTAGGGGTTGATAATCTACAGATAGTCTCGTACAATTTTGTCAAATCCTCTATTAAATTCCTTAAAATTATTGTTCTTGAACTTTAATTTATGGGACTGATTTGGATGGGTTTCCCAGCTTCAATTGTGTTCAAATTATGAGAACAAGTTCCTTAAGCTATTTGGACTCAGTGACGGTTTCAATTTCGAAATTCATTTAACTTTTGAGATTGCAGTACAACTCATTGATGGTTTGAGATTGCAGTTCAACCTTGAGGTAGGTTACGGTATACTTTTCTTGATCGTGCTCTATTAGATAAAGCTAAATATGAATTTCACGTGAACTAGAAGTGAATATGCCAGGCTTAGAGATCCCTTCCTTATTTTCATTTGTTTGATTCCATAAAAGCTTTCACAATGGATTAGAAGGCGGAATCCTTAGCTTAGGCTAGTAGCCCTTGCTAATAGCATAATTGGTGCCCTTATCCTCCTTAGGATTGATACTTTAGGCCTTAGCCTAGGTTAGGACAAAGATGATGTAGACGTGTTTCAGCGATTTTGATAGTTATTTGTTGCTCGTCGTAGTATACTTATTGTGTCTCTTGGTACTTTCTGTTATTGCTTAGGCCTTAGTTGCTTGTCGTAGTTGTAGGTTGTCTTAGGCTAGGCTCGGTTGTTGTTGGGTGGAATGTTCGAGGTAAGGCGTCGATCTTTGAGGTATTCCCCCATTGTTTTGTTGAAGCCCCTCTGTATTTCCTTCGTTTCATGAGTGCGCTGAGCTTGTTATGCTATTACTGTTGAGGATGTTGGTATAGTGTTGGGCCCTAGACCTTGGTCGAGGACCAACTGGAGTTTAGGTTAGTCTTCTTTGCTCGGCAGCGTGGTAACATTAGTAGTGTTTATCTTGCTCGTTGAGTACTATTGTTTGGATTCTAGTAATGGCCTGCATTGGATTTGGCACTTGATTTCACTTATTCATTGGTCCGACCCTGGTCCATGCAATGGATTAGCATTGCCCGCCGAGAAAGTTGTATTCACACTTTTACTTTTTCAAAATTGGTTTTAACAGGAGAGGTACCACCTCGATCACTTTGATAAGCTAGTTTTTGATAGATTAAACGTTTATAAGATGTGCTATGTTTTTACTTGATTAGTCTATGCGCCACCGCCTTTTTTCTCTACTAATTTGGCAACTCGTACCTCGAGTACCAAGACAGAGTAGAACTGATACCGCAACGGATATAAGTATATGTGTAAGTCATGGATTGATGAATTGGACCAGGCAGTGTATACGCTTCCCAGTTCTGTATAAGTACCTATGGTCGTGTGACATATTGAACCAGATGAGGGTATCCACGTAGGTCTTACCTAGCTAAAGAGACAAAAGGTAGGTGTATATACGTGGTTGTGTGACACTTGGTGTTGCTGGCTCAGTTGGTTTTTAGTGCATTATCTACATCATATGCACCGCCTATCACTAGTATATAATTGGATGTTGTTTGCACCCATCGGTCTTATGGAGGGCAGTTGGGTTAATTTGTTGGTTGTATGATACGTCAGGGTCCCATTAGGCTATTATTTGACTATAAGTGTGTATACTCGTTAGATTGATCGTTAGTTACTTAAGAGATTGGTTTTGCCTTATCTTGATACGCTTGATTCGTTGTGGTTATGTTAAAGTAGTGGTGATACCGTGGGTCTTCCCTTGTTAGCCAATTTCTGTGGTAGGATCTTATTGTGATTAGGTTGTTGGGCTTACAACTCCACATATGTTCCTTTGACTAGGTCTCTTACACAGTGTATTATATTTATTCGTTCTTGTTATTTGTATAATCATGCTATATATCATTCTTAAATATATGTGCTATAATTTCCTTATTTACTTAATTTTTATTTGTTTTGTCTTTAGAGCTCAGTCCGCTTATGCCTACTGAGTACCACTTATTGGTACTCAAATTACACTTCTACACCCTATAGATCATAGTTCAAGTTCTCAACGTTGATTTAGATCTCGTGCGGAGCAGGTTTTGGGATCCGGATACTGGGGTGAGCTCTGAACGTTCGGAGTCGCCGATCTCGCATTATCGGAGATAATTATGCACTTATTGTGTTTGTAAAGCCTTGTACTCTTATTTTGATTGGAAGCTCAACTACCGACCGATGTCAGGTCTTGGGATTGTCTTGTTATGTATATACATATATATCTTTTTATTCTTCTCGTTGTTATTGTTCGCTGCTTCCTTTATGTGTTCTTCCATGTGATAGCCTGTTGCTTCTAGTTTTGGGCTATGGGTTACTGTTAGGCTTACCTAGTCATTGGACATAATAGGTAACAACATTACTTGAAAGATCACGTTGTGACAATATGTCATTGTAGTTTTTTTTTAAAAAAAGTAGCAAAAAGTAAATTCTTTCTTCTAAAATAAGACCAAGAAGGGAATAAATATATATTTGGGCTAAAGCGAGAAACAATGGGCAACCTGGCAGTTTTTAAAAAGAATAGAGAGATGGATAGCAATAGGGAACTTTAATGCGTACAACAACCAAGGAGAGAATTCAAATTGAATAAAGAGAGGAAGAGAAGAAGTGTGTAAACAAAAGGGGGCAAAACGCAAACAAGAAAAGGGATTTATTGGAGTTTTCTACGGGCTCGAAGGTAATTTTGTTTTCGTTTGTTTTGTTCCACTGCTTTGCCATGATTCATAGTGTAGGAAATTCACTTTGGGTGCTGAAATCTAATTATCTGTAACTGAATGGAAGATGTTATCTTATTCCAGTAGGTGAACAGTAAATAAATACATTCATAAGGTGCTAATTAAGGAAAGAAATAAAGAGTGAGTCATATAGATCTACAGTGATCCTTATAAATGTGGTTCCTATATATAGCTATGTCTATAGACTAAGATTAAGTCTATATACATTCTCTAACACTCCCCCTCAAGCTGGAGCATATATGTTGATCATGCCCAACTTTTTACAAAGATAATCAACTTGAGTTCCATTGAACGCCTTTGTGAGCAAATCAACTACTTGCTCTCGTGTCTTCACGTAGCAGGTGGAAATCAAGTTTTCCTGTATCTTCTCACGAATAAAATGACATTCAACCTCAATGTGTTTAGTTCTTTCACGATACACCGAATTTGAGGTAATATGCAGGGCAGCTTGATTATCACACCAAAGTTTGCTGGTGTATGATATCTCAGCCCAATTTCAGTTAGAAGATGATATATCCACATAATCTCACATGTAGACTGTGACATAGCTTAGTACTCAGATTCTGCACTGGATCGAGATACAACATTTTGCTTCTTACTCCTCCATGAAACTAGGTTCCCTCCAACAAAGGCGCAATAGCCAGTAGTCGATCTCCTGTCAATTTTCGATCCAGGATAGTCAGCATCCGCAAAACACTCAACGCGAGTATGACCGTCATTGCTATATAATATCTCAAGACTATGGGCTCCTTTTAAGTAACATAAAATCTGTTCCAAAGCTGCCTAGTGTTTGACTGTAGGCGAGGACATGAACTGGCTAACAACACTTACTGCAAAAGCAATGTCTGGACGAGTCACAACAAGGTAGTTTAACTTCCCAAACTAACCTCCTATATCTCTCAGGATCATCAAAGGGGTTTTCATCATCTTTCATAAGTTGCACATTGGGAACCATTGGAGTACTGGAAGGTTTAGCTGCCAACTTTTAAATGTCTGCAAAAAAACCAAGAATATACTTTCTCTGAGACAAAAGAATTCCCTTCTTGTTTCCATTTACCTCTATACCCAATAAGTACTTCAACTGACCCAAGTCTTTCGCATGAAACCTAGTATGCAGGAAGGATTTGAGGGAAGAGATCCCCACATAATCACCTCCCGTGATGACAATGTCATCAACATACACAACCAGCAGGATAGTGTCAATTGTTGATTGTCGGTAGAAGAATGAGTGATCCCATTTTCTCATTTTCATCCCAAACTCCAGGACTACCTCACTGAACTTCCCAAACCAAGCTCAGGAACTCTGTTTCAAGCCATACAAGGACTTCTTCAAATAACAGACTCTCTCATACTCCCCCTGAGCAACAAAACCAAGTGGTTGCTCCATATATACTTCCTCTTGAAGATCACCATGAAGGAATGCATTTTTGATATCCAACTAATGTAAAGGCCAATTCTTAGAAGCAACCAGAGAGATGAACAAGCCGACGGAAGTAAGTTTCACAACCGGAGAGAAAGTGTCTGAATAATCCACTCCATATGTTTGAGAATACCCTTTAGCCACAAGCCTAGCCTTAAGCTTTGCCACAAAACCATATGGATTAACTTTGACTATGAACACCCACTTACATCCCACTGGATTAACTTTAATTGTGAGCACCCACTTATATCCCACTGGTCTCTTCGTGCTAGGTAAATCCACCAAATCCCACGTGTGGCTTTCCTCTAAGGCATGTATTTCCTCAAGCATCGCATCATACCATCCAGGATGGTTCAAAGCTTCCTTCACAATTATTGGGTATTAAAGAAGCAACCAAGGACCTTAATATAGATGATAAGCGGTCATAGGAAACAAAATTAGCAATCGGATATGTGGATTGACAAGTCCTTTTACCTTTGCGAAGAGCAATAGGGAGATCCAAATTCTTTTCAGGTGAAGAAAGATTTGATAATAGAGGAACCAATGCAGAACATGTATCATCGATCTCTCAGCTCCTCGAATAAACTTGAACAATTGGTGGTCTTGCTGGAGCAGAAGTTGTAGGTCCAATAGTCAATTGGTGTTCAATAGGGGAGTTAGGAGATTGAAGAACATCATTTGAGTGCTCTTTCACAACAGGAGTAACCTGATAGACTAACCACTCATCTTCCTCTTCTTAAGTTGTAGAAATGGGAGGTGCATAGAAGAATGGTGTAGTCTCTGAAAAATTACCACATCATTTGACACCAAGTATTAACCAAACACAGTAGAATAAGATCGATACCCATTCAGAAAGCATGAATAACCCAAGAAAACACACTTCAATGCCTTAGGGTCCAACTTGGTAACAAATGGTCAAACATCTCGAACATAACATGTGCTTCCAAATATGTTAGGCTCCACCGGAAATAGTAACTTGTTTGGAAAAAGAACATTATAAGGCACGTTACCACCAAGAATAGTCGATGACATACGATTAATCAAAACAAAATGTTGTAGAGACTGCATTGGCCCAAAATTGTTTAGGAACCTTCATTTGGAACAAAAGTGCTCGAGCTGTCTTAAGTAGGTGCCTATTCTTTCTCTGTGCAACTCCATTTTGAGAGGGTGTATCAACACATGAAGTTTGATGGAGAATACCATGTTGTCTCATGTAGGACTAAAACAATTCTGACATATATTCTTTAGCATTATCACTCATTAGAATACGCACAGAAGTATGAACTGAGTTTTGACTTCAGCACAAAAAGCACAAAAGTGAGTAAACACTTCAGAACAACTCTTCATAAAATTAATCCAAGTTATTCAAGAAAAATCATCCACAAATGTGACAAAAATACTTATGTTCGGTTTTGGAAACAATAGGACATGGTCCCCAAACATCTGTATGAACTAACTCAAAAATTGACTCCACCCGCTTATTAACCCTTGGATTTGTTGACCAACGATGGTGTTTGGCAAATTGACACGACTCACAATCTATTGAAGGAATATTCTGAAACCAAGGACAGAGCTTCTTCAACATAGGGAAAGAAGGATATCCTAATCAACAATGTGCCTCAAATGGAGATACGACACACGAGTAGGCAGCAAATCGAGGCTCCCAACATTCATCAAGAATGTAGAGACTATCAGATACATGTCCTTAACCAATAACTTTATTTGTCTTCAGACCACTAAACAAACAATGATCGAGAAAGAATGAGATATAACAGTTTAGATCTTTGGTAAGCATACTAACAGACATCAAATTAAAGGCTAACTTTGGTAGACCTAAAACAGATGACAAGATAATGGAAGAAGTTGGTTTTACAGTCCCAGATCCTATAATATTACAGATTGGACCATCAACAACCGTCATAGGAGAGATTGCTTCGTGTGATCGAAAGCTAGAATATATATTAGGATACCTCTCATGTGATCTGTGGCACCTGAATTGATCACCCGTTTATTTGAAGAGGACATAAGACATGTTTTTCCTGACTCAACAAGGGTAGTGACTAAACTAGATTTTTTTTGTAATTTTATATATTGTGAGAATTTTGCAAACTCGTCCGTCGAAACCAAAGTTCTTTTATCCAAAGACATAGGAGCCACAATTTCAGTCATTCTCTCCAAATATCTTAGCAACACAAGAACTCATCAACAACTCATCAACAGAAAATATAACCAGTATGTGACCCCACAAACACTAATGAACAAATTCTAAAAGAATGATTTAACAACTAAGAAACCAATTGTCTACCCCTGAGTACTTTACCAGTAGACAAGAGCAAGTAATGAACAATCAAATATCCAAGCAAGTTGTTCACAGAAAGAAATCCTGAACCGCAACTTATGACCAAACTACACCAATTATCTGATCTGAAGTAGACAAGAGCAGCCATAGAACCACAAATCACAAACCAGATTCAGTGTAGCAGAATAGAAACGAAGCTGGAAGTGACGAACAAACTTTCCAGATCGTATTTTAAAACCAGAATAGACCTGAGAAGTGGCGAAAGACTTTCCAAATCATATTTTAACACTAGAATAGATTTGTGATTCGCCAGAAATACGTGTCGATGACGTAAAAAAAGCCCAATCAATTCAGTCAGACACACACCTTCACGTGCTGGCGCATGATGAACAAAAGATTGTATGACCGGTGCGTGACAACCACTCGCTTCACAACTAGATGAAAATGAACAGTGGTTTGGCTGGAAAATATACTCCACCTCCTACTGTGGTGGTGATAACAGACTGACCACTTTAAATCAGTGGAATAGAAATCCAAACTTCTTCCGTAACACAGCCAAAACATGAGCCTATTGGCTCTGATACCATGTAACTGAATGGAAGATGTTATCTTATTCCAGTAGGTGAACAGTAAATAAATACAATACATAAGGTGCTAACTTAGGAAAGAAATAAAGAGTAATTCTATAGATCTGCTATAAATCTTCAGTGATCCCTATAAATCTGCTGCCTATTTATAGCTATTTATGTTACTAAGATTAAGTCTATATACATTCTCTAACATTACCAAAGGCAAGAATTTTGGCAGTGAGGTGTAGTTTTTGATACAAAATTAGATGAAATAAGGTGCTTACTTATTTCCAAAGAATTGTGACTTTTCACAAAGTTGTGACTTTTCACAAAGTTGTGACTTTTTTAATGCGTTATGATCTTTTGATGGATTGGTGACTTTTCTATTACGTAGGGGCAGAGCTACTGTAGCGGAAGGGGGTTCGGTCGAACCCACTAGTATTAAAATATGAAGTACAATGTGTATATATTTTCTGCGAAATTGTTTTGCCCAATGGTCGTTATGCACCCATTGAGATCATTTACCCCCCCCCCCCGAATGTGGGTTCGAATCTCGGTAGGGACCAAAAAAATTGGATTACTTTCTAAACGCGTGTTTATATAAAAAATAATTAAAAAATACAATATCGGTAAGGAAATAGTATTTGTGTCATAATTAATTTTTTTAAAAAATAAAAAATCTGTAAAGAGTTAATTAAAAACATAAGTGGGTTTATATAAAAAAAAATTAAAACAAAAAGTTGTTAAATGAAAAGAAAAGGAAAATAGTCTTTGCATCGTACTATGAAACTATCTGATAATTAATTTCCAATCACATTTAAAAAGTTTAACTCATTTTTTTCTCCAAAAGTTAGGGTTCTAACTTTTATTGTTGATCTAATTGCTCCTATCCAACATCTGGCATCCGGTGTGTACTCTTGTCTCTCTCTTTTCATATTTTTCCTTATTTGCTTTTGTAAATTAAATACTTGTATTTGTTCGTTAATTTGATGATTGTTATTTTAGGTTAAGAATGTTGTTTCTTTTTTAAAAATTTAGAACCCCCTGACATGAAATCCTAGCTCCGCCTCTGCTGATAAGAGCATGTTTATATTACTCTTTGTTTTCTACAAATACAGGGTTTTCCATATTTTTAAACTACAATTTTTTTAAATTTTCTGTTCTTTTTCTTAAATCCCCCAATTTAGTCCATACATTATATTACATATTGTACTTATTTATTGATATTATATTACATTAAAATCAAACACATTTTTACATTGAAGGGTTGTGATTTATCTAAAGGATCGTGACATTTTCAAAGAGTTGTGATTACTCTGATGAGTTGTGACATTTCCAAAGGACTATGAGTTTTCTGAAGGATTGTGACTTTTCTGATAAAACGCAATACGCATTTGTTTATACTACCCTTTGTTGGCTATTAATTAAAGGGTTTCCTCACATTTATAAACAGCAAATTTTCTCAGTTTTCTCTTCTTCTCTTCTTAAAAAATTCAATTGTGATTTGTAGGTGTGAAGTGAGTTAAAAATTCAATGAAATTGAAACACCCCTTAACTTGAACATTAAAATTATTATAATACTCTAACTTAAAATACTCAATTTAATATATCTTTTATATTTTATATTTATATTTATATTTATTTATATTGTATTAAAAGCAAGAACTTCAACAATGCCACAATAACTAAAGCAATGAATTATAGGGCAGAGAGACGAAGGTATATTAAGAGATGTAATTAAGAAATTTTAAGAGTGACTTTTTTCTTTTTATCTTTACACATCACAATTGATTTAAGAGGAGAAAAAAATAAATGTAATTAGAGGCCATAGAGATCTGTTACATTACCTTAAGTATATATATAATTTATATTATAAATAGTTATGATACTGATTTCACAATTTTCAGTATGCACACAGTTAGTAATCATAAAAAAGTTTATCTACATTATTCATAGAAATTTAAACTTTATTAATTAATTTATAATTGTTTACTTCAATTATTGATTTAACAAGATTGACATTATTTTTAAAACCAGTTTGCTACATGATTTGATATTCACGTGTAATGCACGTGTATTTAAACTAGTGATTTTGATAAGAACTTAAATGGCATGTTCTATTTTTGTAAAATGCTTTCATAGAAGTACATACGGTTCATAAAGAAAAAATATAAATGGGAATAGACCTTGATTGATTCCGTAGCTAACGACGAGTTTGTTAGATCTGGTGCACTTGTATTTACAAATTACTCATATAGCCCTGACTAGTGGAAAGGTATAACTAGCATACTTCTACTGACCTCCCTCGAGTAGGACGTACTGATATGAATATTTGACTCATTTATCAGGTGTCCACTTTTATTAGTCATATCTTAACTAAAATGCCACGCACTGGTTACATGATTCATTTTTGGAAACCTCCCAAATATAAGATTTGATATGACAGTGTATACTGAGTTTATTACTAAATGGTTAAAGTGATTTTACTTACATGAAACAAACTAGATTGATTATTGTTATCATTTTTCTGAAAGGGCATTTATTTCATGATTTTGATTATCATACTAGCATATTATCTAACTTGTGCCTCATTAAAATGGTTATGGTTAAAGTGTCATTACTCACTGAGCTAGGCGTCTCGCTCCCGCTAAATGAACCCAGGACGTCGGCGATGATTTCATTAACTAGAGCTAACAAGTTGTAAATCCATAGTGACGTGTTATGCACCTTTCTTAGAACTTTAAGAGTCACTCCATAGTCCCTTCTTTTACTTGAGTCATGAGTATTCTTTCGTTTTATAGACGTGTAGCTAGTATTAATATTCTTTCCATATTTGGAGATGAAATAGTATTTTCTGTATGTTTTTGTTAAGGCTTGCTTTGAGGTTCTACCCTCTTAGCACCGGTCACGATCTTGGATTGGGTCGTGCCAGATAAATGATAATTTTAACGAATTGAAAGGAAACAAAATTGGTAATCTTGTTTTCCACGTCCACAGCAGTACATAGCAAGTCTGTCAACAAACACTT
Source organism: Solanum pennellii (assembly GCF_001406875.1). Taxonomy (NCBI): domain Eukaryota; kingdom Viridiplantae; phylum Streptophyta; class Magnoliopsida; order Solanales; family Solanaceae; genus Solanum; species Solanum pennellii. The sequence goes on along the minus strand of NC_028648.1, from coordinate 40,035,688 downwards.
GCACACATTCTTCAAGAACTTTCTCATTATTATTATATAATGGATGATTGTCGGTTTTTTAGGAGCTTTGTAAATCTAGACTCTACACTCTCTTCTTGTAAAAAGTTTTTGAAGGTAACCAGCATCCTTAATGCTGAGAAATACAACAGTACTTTTGTCAAAAAAAAATACAAATATAGGATGTTGATATCAAAGAAGTAGTTTTGGATGATTTATGAGTTCCATGTAGAATGCTGAGATACTGAGGCCCATATACCTAAAGTATTCCTCAATAAAGAGAAGTGTTGCTCTGCATAATCTTCTACTCACAGTGGTAATGTTAGTAAGAAATTGCTGCTAGTAAATTGCTGTAGACAAAGCACAGAGGGAATAACTAGGAAGTGATGTTTAGGGAGATTCACAAGAGAGATTGAAGTATACACAGCATCAAAATTAAGCAGACGTTTGCAGAATACTATATTAAAGGGAAAGAACTCCACACAGCTAAATTTTAAGAAAGGACAATTCTAGTGAGCTGAGAAAAAAAACCTGAGTTATTATGTTTGGAAGCATGTTCAAAGGGAACCTCAGAATTGCAAAGAGAGAAAGTGATGAAAAAGCTCTGGCAGCTGTCAAATTTCCACCAAGCAAAGTGAAACCTCCAAATGAAATCACTGTCACGAGAACGGGGATGCTGTTCAGCATGAAATTGTTGAACTGTTGATAGAGAGGAAAGAAAAGAAATAATGAGAAAAAGAATGATCAGCATCTCAAGCAAAATATGCAGAGTCATTTGAGACAAGGTCCCCCTATCAGGTCATGTAGAGAACATGTCAAATCATCATTATGCAAAACCTAATTCTCCATCACTAAATGATAAACCGGTTCATTATTCCTCTACCATGTCCTATTTTCACAATGCTCACCCACTATATTATTCAAGTTGTTTGGATTGTGCTGATTCTGTTGCTTGTAGGTAGCTTCAGAAGTGTCTAATTAAAAAATCTACGTAAATTTCTCGAAAGTTGAAATTCTCTTAAAGATCAGGATTTCTGGTGAACTGTAAAAAGTACTGGATCATATTGTTCCAATGAAACGATGAGACATATAAGGAACCAAATGCTGAGGTGTCACTCCAAAACAAAAGAACTTTCTTGAGGCTAATTTAGTTTGATTATGTGCACAAGTGGGTTATAACATACCGCTGCCAATAGCTGTGCTTTCCTGAACCAAGAAAGTTCACCATTCCTCAATCCTTGGACTTTAGATTGGAAGCTCTTCTCCCATGCGTAACATCTATATCAATCAGCAGAAAATCAAACACATATTCATATTTTCTGAAAAAGGAAGGGAACAGAAGGAAAAAAGATAAAGAAAAAAAAACATACTTCACTACAGCCATTGCAGCAAGTATTTCATTAGTTAGGCCAACCCTTTTGTCAGTATATTGCAATCCTTCTTTGGATAGTTTTCGCATATAGCTAACAATAATTGTCTGATCCAAAAGGATAAGCATATACATTTTAGAGACCAGTTGAAAAAGGAAATTACATAGTATTGTGGTTGATAACTGTTTGAAATGACAAAGATTGAGTAAAATAATGAAGCTTCCAATCTATAATTTATTAGTGTAATGCGATCTTCTTTTATGAAGTGATCACATTTATTGATTGAAGATGGTATTTCCTGCATATATGCATAAATAAAGTATTGTATCTCATATAACAGCACGATTCTCAATTAAAAACACCCTATGATTTATATACTTATAGGTGTTCAAAAATGAAAATAAAAAAGTAAAAGTTCTATCGCCAGTCTCTTCTACTTTCTCGAAGATAGATGTCTTTAACATGACTGTTAATAGTTATTGGTCGTTGTTTCTGGTTAACAAGTTAATATTCATGTATTTAAATCAACATAACTAATACTATGTTTGGTAACATTTAGTTGCTGTGTACAAAATTCAACATAACAAGTGTGTTTTATTGCCGGTTTACAGTCCCGCGTAACTAATACATGTACAAATCATGAGGGAATCTATGTATAATCTTATGGATGGTGAAGATGGAATAACTAAACCCTGCATGATTAAATTCTCCATTACTAATCACTTTATAACTAATCTTTGCATTTTTAATAATTTCATAACTTAAACCAAAAATCACACCAACCCTAATGTATATTAGTAGACTTTAGTGTCCCATAGTGGAAAAGGTCTATAATGTACAATGTAGAATATACGTATAAACAGGGTTATACAATAGAGAACATAAATTAATAATATATGCTCTCGGGTCATTATTCCTCACATGGTATTAGAACTGGAAAAATAATTACTATGAAATTTACTAGTGAAATATGGAAAAAATCATCTCTATTTCCACTGGTGTTGAGCAAAAACTAACACCACCATAAGGTTCATCATCATCCGGCAATAAAAACCAATCAAACCTCCCAACAAAAACTCTCATGCACCCTCACGAGCCACCTAAAACTAGAGTTGCGGGGAATGGTTTTCTCCATGGTGATCTTGAGGAAGACGTTTTGTTTGGGGTTTAGGGGGGGGGGGATCAATCTTTCTGAAACAGTCTCCTCAATCCTAGTTTGAGAAGTTTTTTCTTTGTTGAAACTGGTAATTAAGAAGTTTGGTACGACTCAGTGAAATTAATCATTGTGTTTTATCTACATTCTGATCCAGATCTATGAATTTATTTGGTTTAATGTTCACAAAATCGTTATCACCAACATTGATCAAGATGGTATCACTAATTTTAGACAAAATTTCTTGACAGACTGGAGTATTTTCTTAATATTGAGGCTTCTCAGTCCAGTTTAGGTATTGCTATTTCACAATGAAAGTATTTCTTAGATAGTCTTGACGAGATATGACGTAAACCCGTTGACACACCTATAAATCTGAATGCTAAATTCCTTCCGGATAAGGGGGGAGCCACTTAGTTATCCCAGAAGATATAGATGGTTGGTTGGTAAGTTGAATTATCTCACAGTGACTAGACCAAACATTTATCTCCTGTAAGTCGGTCTATCGGATTCAACCTGTGATAGTCATTGGGATGCAGTAGTCCGCAATCTGCAACATGTTAAGTAGCAAAGGAGTACTCTCCAGGGATAGAGGACATACAGATTGCTGGATATACGGAAGCTTATAGGGCAGGATCACCTTTTGATAGACATTCTACATCTACATATTGAGTTATAGTAGGAGGATATTTTGTGTCTTGGAAGAGTAAGAAACAAAGAGTGGTTGCTCAATCTAGTGCAGAAGCATAATATAGACCAATGGGTGTAGCAACTTGTAAGTTAGTTTGGGTTAACAATTGCCTAGAGAACTAAAATTTGAAGAAATCAGTTAGATGTAGTGGGAAGACTAACAGGAAAATAGTTTTAATAAGCACTCCACTGCAAAAAAACCATTCTAAGTAAAGACTAGATGATGAAGTTACTAGTGGCAAGTTATAACTCAAACTTGAAGGAAGAATAGACCACCTGCATTGGGATCATCAATACTAGCATAAGAGCACCCAGAAGTGAAGCTAGACCTAGTTGCTGGTAAAGAAGAACCATGGCAATGACAATCCGAAATGGAGCTGACCATAAAACATGAAGCTGCTGGCATACTTGCTGAACAAATTAAGAATCATATTAGCCGTTATCCAAGAAAAAGTGATCAACATCCATGAGAAAACCACAATTTTTTCTAGTCATCTGTAATGGATGTAAATAGTAGCCATACAATCTTGTCTAAGATCCTACACGAGATACCCAGAAGCAAAGACTGCAACTAAAAGCCTTGGGTTCCATTAATTGCTAATAAAAAAATTGGAGGCATCTGTTTTATATTGTAGTCCATCATTATGGATGCTAAATAAAGCCAATATATCATTTTAATAGATTCTTCATAAGGAAAATATAATAACGTAGTCATAGATCATTATAAGAGTAAGTTAAATATCGGGGTGCGTGAGCATCGGATCATTGACTAGTTGCTGAGACTAAACAAAGGGATTTTTTAAAATAAACGTATCACAAGCTTACTCTTCTTTTTTACGTCAAGTCTTTTGTAAAAATAAAGAATTAAATTCGATTTTCTTTCCTATTGTACAGCGACGAAGAATATACCTTTGACTTGCATAAGGAACAATATTAAAATAGTTGTGAATAATATTTGGAAAAGAAAAAACTATATTATCATATCATCATCATCACATAATACTATAAGTGGGAAGCACCTACCTTCAAAGTTGTATTACGATTTTGCCCGTAAATATCTAATTTGCAATAAAGAACATAGCTAGGCGGTAATTGGGATCATATTAATGGCGAATTATAGAATTTATTCACACACCTTTTCACCTCCTATTATCTTTAATCCAAGCTAAAGATATGGATCAAACTTTCCGCATTCCATCTTCCATATATTTAATTGAAACTTATTTCTCCATTAACCATTGTATGCACTTATCTATGTCATATTTTATAAATTGAAATAATATGTGATAGATAGCTACCAACATAAAGTCAATCATGTATAAGTTTTATAAAGTAGTAAGCGATAAACATGCAACGCATTTTTCCAGAAACTAGTATCATTTAAAATAGGAAAAATGCATAAGTACCCCCTCAACCTATGCCCGAAATCTCACAGACACACTTATACTATAATAAGGTCCTATTACCCCCCTGAACTTATTTTATAAGTAATTTTCTACCCCTTTTCTGCCTAGGTGGCACTAGCTTGAAAGAAAAAGTCAACCAATGATGGGGCCACAAGATAGTGTCACGTAGGCCGAAAAAGGGTAGAAAATTATTAATAAAATAAGTTCAGGGGGTAATAGGACCTTAGTATAGTATAAGTGTGTCTCTGAGATTTTGGGCATAGGTTGAGGGGTGCTTGTGCATTATCCCTTTAAATATTGAATAACAAAATGAATTTCAATTCTTGAAACTTGTGAAAGTTGTAGAGAATGCTTGTACTTCAAATGTGTTGTTATATTCCCAAATAGAAAGCATAACATAACATGGGATATAAGGGAGTGCTACTTTCAATTTCAACATAGAACATTTCGTCAAATATGTAAATCTGAACTTATCTCTGCTGTCATTCATATTTTGCACAACTAATATATGGTCCCACACTTAATTACAAGTAAACTGAACCTTCCTTTCATGCCTTATTTAAATTTTCTATCATGTGGCACCATTGTACACATTGAAAGGAGGGATAGAGACATAAGAGATTCTTGTTCCATGCATACCTGAAGTGCATTAGCATCTGTTGTGATCATATTTGTAATTTTTCCAGATGGAAACTGCTTATGGTCTTCAAGTGTTAATCTTACAGATTTGCGGAATATGGCTGCGACCTTAAAGCAAGAAAATATGACTTCTATTAAACCCACCAGCAAAACTTTCAGAAACAGATTAGGTGTGATCCTCTATACAACAAAAAGATGGAGAAAAATACAGCTAAATATCTTTGGGTATCAAGTTTACAAAATATGTATACAATGTATTGGCAGTGTATATTCATACTAATATGCATATACTATACATACATACATACATACATACATATATATATATATATATATATATATATATATATA
>NC_028648.1:40024737-40025520 GCF_001406875.1 Solanum pennellii | reverse complement strand
TGTATACCTAGACAACCATATGTCACACAATTAACCCTTTACTGTTTATGATTCTTACGGTTGTGTTCGTTTCAGCTATGAACACCTCCTGGTTTCATGAGTGTATAGAGAATAGGCTTTTGACATAAATTTCTCTTTGAAGCGGCTTCCACTTCACACTCACATAGGTGATTTCTAACCGTGTCATCTCGTAGATACACTATTTGGTCAAATCTACCAAACTTAGCAAATCATTAAAAACTTTAAGCTTTATTACCTCATTAACAAGCCTTAAAGTCTTAACCTTTTCCTGAACATTGTCTTCATCATGAGAATGGATTGAGTTAATTGACAATGTCGAACCGTCAGCCACAACTTTGTTTTTCTCCTTGAATCTAGCTCTTGGGATCTCCAGTCTGCTAGATAGAGTTACCGTCATGCTGACTTGTCCTAAGCCGTAAACCCATTCCCTTAGATGATCTTTCAACTGCCTCTCTCACTAGGCCTTTCGTTAGTGGATCTGACACATTATCGCTTGACTTTACATAATCAATTGTGATAATTCCACTAGAGAGCAGTAGTCTTACGGTGTTATGTCTACGTCGTATATGACGAGACTTCCCGTTATACATAACGCTTCCTTCCCTACCTATTGCTGCTTGACTATCGCAATGTATGCAAATTGATCCAACAGGTTTGTGCCAGAATGGAATATCCTCTAGGAAATTCCGGAGCCATTCCGCTTCTTCACCAGCCTTATCCAAAGCAATGAATTCAGATTCCATTGTGGAGCGAGCAATACAT
>NC_028648.1:40021125-40022517 GCF_001406875.1 Solanum pennellii | reverse complement strand
TTTATACGGATAAATGTTTTCAAAAAACTCTGCATTATCTGATTCAATTATCGTATTAACATGAATCTCAGGATTATCAGATTTGTGAACCAAAAATCGACAGGCTTTACTATTCACAGCATACCCAATAAAGACACAATCTATTATTTTGGGTCCAATTTTAACCCTCTTCGGTAAAGGAACCTCTACCATGGCTAAACATCCCCACACTTTGAAATATTTCAAATTGGGTTTTCTTCCTTTCCACAACTCATATGGAATTGATTGTGTTTTTCGATGGGGTACTCTATTGAGTATTTTATTAGCTGTAAGGATGGGTTCCCCCCAATGATTTCGCGGTGAACTAGAATTGATCATTAAGGCATTTATCATTTCTTTTAATGTTCTGTTCTTCCGTTCTGCCAAACCATTTGACTGTGGTGTATAAGGTGCAGTAGTTTGATGAATAATATCATATTCCAAACATATCTCTGCAAAAGGAGATTCATATTCTCCACCCCTATCACTCCGAATCATTTTTATCTTTAGATTCAATTGGTTTTCCACTTCATTTTTGTATTGCTTAAATGCATCAATTGCTTCATCCTTACTATTAAGCAAATATACATAACAAAATCGAGTGCAGTCATCAATAAAAGTTATAAAATACTTTTTTCCACCACGAGATGGTGTTGACTTCATATCGCATATATCTGTGTGAATTAAGTCTAAAGTTTTAGAATTTCTTTTAACAGACATGTAAGGATGTTTAACAAACTTACTTTCCACACAAATTTCACATTTCGACTTATTGTATTTAAAATCAGGCAATACGTCTAGATTAACCAATTTTCGCAAGGCTTTGTAATTTACAAGTCCCAAACGGGCATGCCATAAATCACTTAACTCCAATAAGTAAACAGAAGCAGAATTTTTATTAATACTGTCAACAACCATTACATTTAGTTTGAAAAGACCCTCATTGAGGTAGCCCTTTCCTATGAACATTTCATTCTTATTTATTACAGCTTTATCACTAACTAGGACACACTTAAACCCGTTCTTAACGAGTAGTGCAGCAGAAACTAAATTCTTCCTAATAGTAGGGACATGCAGAACATTGTTCAAAGTCAACACCTTGTCGGATGTCATTTTCAACATTACTTTCCTAGTTCCTGCAATCCTTGTTGTTGCTGTGTTTCCCATGAATAAATCTTCATTGTACTCAGCAGGAGTGTACGTTGCAAAGGCTTCTTTCGCAGAGCAAATATGTCTAGTGGCACCTGAGTCGAGAAACTACTCCTTGGGATTTCCAACTAAGTTACACTCCGAAATCATTGTACACAAGTCATCTGCATCTTCCATCTTTTCCACGATGTTTGCTTGACTTTTGCCTTTGTCTTTGTTTTTGTC
>NC_028648.1:39999949-40020283 GCF_001406875.1 Solanum pennellii | reverse complement strand
CAAAATTGATACAATATAAGTAAGCAATAAACTATAATTGCAGACTTAAAGGAGTATAAAATCACAAAGATTTTTGTCTCCACCAGAAACACAGATTTAATAATTTCCTTAAGATTGTTGTCAATCTGTGTTATGAAAATCAGAAATTACTGGTTGTAATAAATCATTCAGAAACACGAAGTAACTGACATTTTTAGAACCAGTAAGTAGATGAACAGAAATTTATTTGTAAAAAATAATTGAATCTGTAAAAACTTACCAGAATGGAATACTCTTTTTAATAATTAGGAAGAAAATCAAGTCCACTGAATTCACAGTGTCCCCTTAAGGAAATTATTCCCCTCTAGTATCCGAGGTTTGATTTGGAATATAACCTACCAGGGTAAAATGATCTTAATCAGTAGAGTATAGATACCAAAAACTCTACTGTCAGCGAATCAATCCATAGCAGGAAAGTACACGAAGAAATATGTGTTTTTAATAAAGAAGATCAGAAAATTCGTAGGAAAATATTCTGAATACTGAATGGTATTTATAGGCAAGAAGAATATATTCTAAAAGGTTGCAACCCTTTCAGAATTGACACGACCATTAATGAAAGGTTGCAAACTTTCAAATGGTATTGATTAATCCTGAAAGTTGCAACCTTTCAGAACAGTCATAGCGGGAATTTTTAAATATAACGGAATTTAAAACGGGTCAAGCGCGCGGATCCGAGTCAGGTCGGATTAACTAAAAAGTTTAAAACATTTCGGTTAACTTCTGTTATCAACTAATTAATTGAAAATAATTAAATAAATAATTAAAATAAATTTGTCCAAAAGATTATCTCTCGATTTGCCAAAGCCAAAGCAAAAGCCGAAGCCGTAGCCGAAGCCGAAGCGAGCGAGCGACGACGACGGCGCGAGGGGGGTCCCTCTTTCCAACCCTTTTAACAATTAATAGGAGTGTTTATTTATTTAAACTCTCCTATTTTCATTTCCATTACCGCTGAGGGACTATTGCCTTTTTCATTAAAGCATTAGAGGACTTTTCAAGTTCCCAACCTTTCAAGTTCTAAACTTTTCAAATTCCTCTCCTTCCCTCTATTTCGCATCAATTCTTGCTACATACCCAACATAATGACCATTGACAACCGCCAACACCACTAATCACCATCTCCAACAATCTCCACTTCAACTGGCAACCACCACCACCAACCATGTTCACCACCACAACAAACCATGAATACCACCACCAACCACCTCAACAACCTTGGGAGGTAAAGAGGTTGTTTTCGATAGACTCTTGGCTCAAGAAAAGAACAGGAGTGAAGCAACCAAGGAAAAAATACTAAACAAGGCAAGAAAGCTTATGATTATGTGAACGAAAATTTACTCATTTTCTAACCCATGTCAAACAGTGCTCCTAGTTTGGATTAAGGCGATCTTTTGGGCCACACATTGATATGATGAAGTCTAAATTACTCTCAATAAGGAAGGTTCATAATGGGCACAATTCATCCTATATCTTTAATGTCACAGCGCTTCAGTATCAACAAATTATTTGGAATTGTTGGAAATATTCTAATTAAAATAATAGTTAACATACTTGAGAATAGACTAGGAGGATAGAACAAGCAATATGTACTTATATTGGGGCTCTGATAAAGTAATTTTTCAACCAATCCTATCAATTACCTTTCTGTAGTGGCCAAGAAACCAGATTTATTTATTCTGATAACCATGATGTCCAGCACAACTTCTGCACACCTCAACTAATTCCACAGGATACTTGTCACCTCTCCCCAGCAACAACAAATACTAGGTAACTCTATCCATGTAGGCTACGACAGATAGGAAGAAATCACCTAGTGTTTTTGTCTTTTCTGGGATTTGAATCTGTGACCTCATGGTTCTTACCCACTTCATTGACTACTACGTCACACCTTTGGATGCGAAATCATAGAAATTAATGAGTGAACTCTATGGGAAGGGACCAATGGAGCTCTTTTATTTTGAGTGTGCCTGCGTATTTGCAGATTACCCTTGTTCAACCAAGCCCTATTGCATAAGCGGTTGTCGAAGTTTGCTCATGAAGATGTTATTATTTTTTGCCAGAATAGCAAATCAGGGATGTCTCAGAAATGGAAGGTTATTAGAGGAAGCCACAAGTTAAAATGATGTGAGCAAGATAAGGACCGAAGAAGTCCATAAAATTCATGGGTTATTAACAAACACTAATCAGATCCTTTTCTGGTTAGATCTGTGGTATGGTGTTTCACACAAAAGATGCAGTCACATTCAACTGCTACCTGACCCTTTATATGTGATAATTCAAGAATGGTTTGAAATACATGTTTTAGAAACTTCCTCAGTGATAGGAGTATGAAGAAGCTGCAGAATTGTCTGAAGACATACAATCAAACAATTTTTAAGATGAACAAAAAGGTTGCTTTTGAAAAAATTGAGTAAAAGGATACTTTCAGTCAAATCGTTTTACGGGTATCTTTACAAAGGAGGAGACAGGAGTGCTTTCCAGATGCCCATTGAGACGGAAAAAAGGGAAGCCTTTTCTTTTTCTTTTTTCTTTTTGGTTGTGTATGACCAAAAATGCAGTAATAATTTGGAAACTTTTGGAAAAGAAAGTCAATTTATGTGAGTTGCACTGATCTGTAAAAGACAATATTGTGGTCTACCTACTTCTAGCACTGCCCTTTTCGTGCCGAGTTATGAGCTATTGCAATTTATTGTGTTCATGGCATTAGCAAAGACACGAGCAGACTCTGGCAATTTGGAAGCTACAATAGATTAAGGGAAGCAGACAAGAAGTGAATCCACTATGTCATTCTTGGTCAACACAGATTGACAATAGACGAGCATTAAGTATATCAAGATCTATCCTATAGCATAACTTAGTCCTTTATTATATTTTATGTTTTGATAGCTATATGAATTCTCCGAGTAAATGAATGTCAATCTTCTAAGCGCCACGCTAAATCATACACATACTAATTTGGTAAACCATCTTGGTGCTATTATAGGGGAAGCAATGAAATATATGCTTTTAATATGATGAAGATTGAATCTTACCACCCCAACAAATATCAGAAAAGCATATAAGTGGCCAATCCAAGCTGGATCACGGCGTTCCAAAGACTGTAAGCAATATCAAGTTGACAATGAGGAGATATAATATCATAAAACCCAAAAGAGTGCACTACTTCCATGCATAATATGCAAAACAAAACAACTATGGCATAACAGAAACAGGAAGGTAACAGCTCTAAGAGGAGGAAACATAAACGGGATTAGTCTCTCCTATAGGCTCGCTATCATCCAAATTTCTTATATATTTAGTATTTTTTAACATCACTTATGCTTGTCTTATCTAGTGAAGACACAGTAGATTGAATCTCAATATTAAGATAAGATGGTTATTAAACAAATCCACCACTAAAACAAAATGCACTCTCTTCCATAATATCATAGGCAAATCCACAATTTGAACTTTATAGGTCCAAATTCGGGATGCCACAGCCTATTTGTTTTATAAGGTTCAAATTCAGTATGTGTAATTGTTTAAATTTTTAGTACATATATGAAGTCTGAGTCAAAGCTATTGGGTTCGGATGAACCCATAACAAAATTACACTACATCTGCCCCAGTATATTGTGTTCTTTAATTTGTAATTACACCATTGTCCCTGTTGAGAATATATATTTAACTAATAAAAGTATGTTTTCTCTAACAGCAGTATTGAAGTGTGTGACCGTCTCATCTAATTTGTAATTACACCATTGTCCCTGTTGAGAATATATTTACCTAATAAAAGTATGTTCTCTCTAACAATAGTGTTGAAGTGTGTGCTCATCCTCATCTAAAAGCTTAAGCTATTCGAAAGAGCACACTTTTATTAGTTAATTATATTCTCAACACGCCCCCTCACGGGCGGACCTAATTCTTTTTCATTGGCCAAATACGTGGAAATTCTTTTTGATATGGGTGGTGATGAGATTCTATCCCATTATACCAAGTTGAAGGGTGTAACCATCTCATCTAAACGCTTAAGTTGTTAGAGAGAGCACATTTTTATTAGTTAATTGTATTCTCAACAGTGCCATTTGAAATTCTTTTATCGAGCTTCAAATTAACTTGAATATAGATTTGAAAATTATGTGCATATTATATTAGTAGTGGTTTAATAACATTTGGAAGTAGATATTGATAACATGATCAATATGACATGTAAGATTAGTTAGATTCCCTCATGGAGAATGTATCACAACTGTAGACTTTTGTATTCCTTATTAATCAGTCATTCACATATATTAACTTTACTCATACTTGTTACTTGTCAAACAACATAACAATATTCACAAAATAAGAATCAGCAACTTTTCTTATGTCTAATTATGAGAAAATTGCAAGTTTAAATGCACAAAACACCAGATTAGAGGATATCAATGTAAAACAAATCCCAACAACCAAAAGTTACCTCTAAGAGACGATTAAGTAGTAGTGGTCCCACAAACTGACAAAGATCACTACCAACCTGAAAATTAGAATAGGAAGAGAAAATATTCACAAGGAATTTAAAAATCAGAAATGGTAGAGGATTAACAGATGACTCAATTAAAGAATTTCAGATCCAAACGGGAAAATGTAAGCCTAACATATCTTGTCATGGTGAGTAACCAGAGAGAAGATTTCAGCATGCCTTTTTTTAAATGGGAAAGGAATCTGAATGTCAGGATGAATTCAAAACAAGGAAGAAAGAAAATCACTTATCAGAGAAAAAATTATCTTCCCATTTACTACATTGTCCACTGCATCTCCAGTTCAAAGGAATTATACCCATTTGATTAGCTCTGTTATCAGATTTTATCTTTACCCTTAGCGTTGACAGTCATCTCCCTCAAACACAATATTCATCTAGTCAGATTCTCAATAGCTCCGGCTGGTTTTACATTTGAAAAGGGAGCTTTGTAAGACTCCATGAATTCAAACATTGGAAACCAAACAAAACCGGAGCATGGGGACTACCAATGTAAGACCGAGAATTTGAACCATGAAAACCACACCAAAACAGAAAGCTGGGGACCACCCAATGATTATGAGGTCAAAAGTAACTAAACGGACTAGGGAGGGTGTGAAAGCACTTTGCAATAAAGGACGAAAGCCCAAAACGATTTAAAATTTTAAGTGTGACATCGACGATTAGAAATAATATTTTTGTGTGCCAAAGGAGGTTACAGACTGGTACCATATCAAACGGGAATTAAACTAGAGTAGGAGGTGTGATGAAAGTAAATTTAGGTCTAAGGGGAGCTCTAGACTAGGTTGATCGGAAGCTATGCCGCAGATTAAGTTTTCGAATGAGCTGGCACAAGGTCCAACTTCTAACAAGCATATCTTCCAGTGTATAAAGTTTTATGTGGTTAATTACCTATCCAATCAAAGGTCTTCGAGTCTACTTTCCAATTCAACAAACTGTTCATCAATCTAAACTTGTACATAATTATATGTACATTTACTGAAGTGCATTCGAAATGGCCTGGTGTGAGCATGGTAAAACTTCAAGAAGTCGATTTATTTTTCATTCAATATTGGCGCACTGTGCCATGCCTCACGATAGGCCAAAAATCTACCTATTTCTTCCATTTCAAGGGCTATGAAGTAAGAGAAAGAGGCAATGAGCCATATATGTTATCAAATGTTTTGGGAGTACTACTTGGTTAGCCGAAAAGGTGCTAGTCTACGTCTCAAGCGCTTCAAACTACGTAGGACAAGGCCGTACCACTGGTGCAGGTGATACCTTAATGTTACCCCACAGAGGGTTTTATGATGTGGGTCCAATGGTAGAAAAAGATATGAATGTCTAGTCATCCCGGCAGGAGGGATGGCCTATCGAATCGGACCGAGATCAGACCCCATATATATTACATTGTAGTGTCGATGATTAGATAACTCCCACAACAATTCCTTTTGTTCATTTATGTTTATTGAATCTTATTTTGATGATAAAGGTTCTCTAAGTTCTCATGATACACTTATAGAAATATGGTATGTCCTTTCCTTTAATATGCCCTCACATTCCTTTACTATGTTGATTATGCTTTTATCATACAAGTATTATTCAACGGTATAAAGATATGACATGAGGCCTAACCCAACTCCAAAAGTTAGCTCATGAGAGCAGGATTGCCCAAGTCCATATAAGGAAACCACCAGTCCATTCCCCAACCAATGTGGGACTTTTACCCACTCTAACACCCCCTACACGCCCAGGCCTGACTGGAGCGTGGACCGAGAGCCCAAAAGGGGATGGACCTAGCTGCGATACCATGTAAAGATATGATACCTGGGCATAACTCAAGCCCAAAAGCTAGCTCACAAGGGGAGGATTGCTCAAGTCCATATAAGGAGCCCACCGGTCCATTCCCCAACCAATGACTTTTACCCACTCTAACAAACAGTTCTTGCATTCCTTTTGTTTGGGAGGCTCCGATGCCGTATTTCATTATGCAGGTTTCGAGACTTCGGGTAACTAGATTCCACATTAGGCATCTCTCTCACCTTCAACTGCTATTGGTGAGCCTCATTCATCATCCGGGGTATCTGTCATGTCATATGTATATATAGCTATTTTGGATACGCTAGAGCCTTGTCCTAACTTCTATTATTGATGTTACGTCTTAGAGGCTTCATAGACTAAACTAATCACGCCATGTACTACATATGGATATATACATACATATATATATCGGGTTGCACAGAGGATTGGGCGTCTTTTGTAGAGAGCCATGTTGTATTGTAGGTTCTTTACTTTTTGGTCTCTCAAAGTAACTTTTAACATCCGGTGGAAAAACTAAACACTAAAGGAAAAGCTAACTAGATTTTATGACAATCCAAGGAATAAGCACATTACTTTGAAGAGACCTCCATACCAGAACCTGTAGAAAATTGCAGAGAAAAATAAGAGAACACGCTGAGGGAAAAGAAGCACGGATATAGTTTCCTCTCACAAAATAGGCAAAAGAAGACTGTTGGGAATAGAATGTAGAAAAAATCATACCTGCCTCCAAGACTGCAATTCAAAGCGCGTAGAAGCCATGGTTTTTTCCTCCGAGATTCTTCAGTCCAACATCTTTGGAATCTAAAAGAGTTGAAATGAATAAATTGTGACAACACTCTTAGAGTTGATTATGAAAATATTGAGGGAGAAAGATACACGGATACAACCTTGCACTCAATGTCTCTGTCTTATCCCATGAGTCTAACTTCCAAACATCCTTTTCAGTGATTGGTCTGTTATAGCCTTGTCGCAAGAGGGGGGTTATCCATCCAAAAGATATCCCTACCACAGTTAAACAACTCAATTATCATTTAGCTATTGAAAAAAGAGTTCAATGTCCCACAGGACCTACCAGTCTTAATGAAAAGTCATAAGAAATTAGATCCGAGTCTTCAAATAGAGAAGGCATAAAGTCATAGTATTCCGAAAGAATGAACAAGAGGTATATGCAAAGTCCATCAGTGCATATCATTCATATTGTTTCTGTAAACTTTCTTTTAGCACAATAAACCAAATGAAAGTATGAAACCGTTTCAGGATTAAGTGGCCAGAGTTAAAATTAATAAGCAGAATCCACTGACTTGACAAAATGCTTGCATATCTCTCAGGACAAATATGGTCTTCTCCAAGGATTGTTTCATCGGTTTTATCATCAATGGACTCACTCCTTAATGGAATATAGCCAGGGAAAGGATTCAAATGAGGAAGATGGACAAGAAGCAGAGCCCCAAATACAATCTGCATAAAACAATTCAGATTTTCTAGTTCAATTTCCAATGAAACAAAATGTAGGTAGTTAAGATATAAATTTGGTTTGTACTGTTAAGTTCTTGAAACTCAAACATATATATGTTACTTTTCCATGCATTTTAGAATAAAAGATAAACTTGGTTACCAGAATTTTGTTCCAACTGCAGCCTGATACAAGGCACAATTTCGTCTACAACCAATATGGTTAATATCTTCCGATTCTTCAACTATGTAAATTGATTTTACAACTGATCAAACTACTTGAACGTAATCTTACACAAACTGATATTCAGGGACAATATATTACAGTCAATAAATACTTCTAGACCTCATGCAAAATCAATTTATCCTTTCATCAATATAAATCAGCTCTAATCCTGGGTAAATCTCCTTGAAGAACTTATATGACTGATTAATTTTTTAAAGCTAGAAAAGGTGCAAAATGCACCCGCTAAAATCTAACAGATGATAAGGACATAATAAGTACCTGACAGATGACTGAACTGTAATAGATGTACAGTGTAAACCTGCACAATTTAGTAAAAGCTATGAGTAAGTACTGATTCCCTAGATAGCATATAGAAAAGAATCTTTTGACGCAATCAAAACGGTTTTCTTATAATTTATACTAAGTGAATGAAAAGAAGTTGTGACTCTAAAACCTCCAGTACAGAGAACAGTCTAATTCTTATAAAAAAGGTGTTCTTATAGATCTACTGAATGAATGTAATTAGGAAAACAATTAGTGTAGTGGATATGCGGGTCAGAAGGAGCGCGTCTATTACAAGAACCAATTTGTATTCATGTTGTGACATTCAACTACAAAAGTCATTCATCTAACAAGGAAGTGGTGGAGAAAAATACAAAGAGGAAGAGAGACTTACACAAGTTGTTCATTGACCTAGAAAAAAAATACGACAATGTCTCTAGGGGGTTCTATGGAGATGTTTGGGGACTAGAAGTGTATTGTAGCTTACATTAGCGTCATTAAGGACATATACAATGGAGTCCTGGGTGAGGATGGAAGCGGAAACTCTGAGTACTTTCCAGTTGTCATAATGTTCCATCAGGGATCAACTCTTAGCCGTTTTTATTCGTCTTGGTGAGAACTAACGCGGCGTAACCAAAGAGAGGTACTATGTTGTATGGTTTTATGCTATTTGCGAATTACATAGTACTGATTGACAAGACACAAAGAGAGAGTTAACAATAAGCTGGAGATTTGGAGATAGAACCTAAAGTATAAAGGATTCAGGTTGAGCAGGACTAAGACAGAGTAAGTAGAGTGTAGTAACGTAACTCATGTGAAGATCGAGACTCATGGCATCTCCAAGAGAGGAAGTTTCAAGTTTCTTAGGCGTACGATCCAAGGGAATGGTGAGATGGACGGGGATGTTACATTTCGTATTAGAGGGAGGGATGAATGGAGGCTTCCGGTACTTTTGAGATAAGATTGTGCAACCAAGACTTCAAGATAAGTTTTATAGAGTGATGTTGGACCAACTCTGTTGTATGAGGTGAATTGTTGGACAGTCGAGAACTCGCACATCAGAAGATAAAAGTAGAGGAAATAAATGAGGGTTTGTCCCATTACTCTCTGGCCATGGCTGTCATTGCGGCGCATTTTTCCGGTAAACTGAGAATTTTTCCCAGTATTCTCTGGCAGCTGGCAGCAGCTAACTTTCTTTTTGTTGGTGATGTGAAATATCCAGCACCAACACTAGACCCAGCATCCTCTGGCAAGAAAACCCTAACAACCCACGACGAAAACGGAGATCCCACGCATCTATTGGGGCGATCAGATCCTAGTTTTTCTGTCGAGAGATTCTTCAGACACTGAGCGTGTGTGCCACTTCTGGACTTGTTTCGGCGAGGAAACTTGGTTCTCTCCTCATTCTGACTCAACTCTCTGAGAATTTGCAGGCATGTATAATTCAGAAGTTTAAATTCGTGCCAAGGATCCAAAAAGACACCTAGCTTGTTTTATTGTTTTCTTACCATCTGATTTCTCAATTGCTGCTTCCTAGAGTATAATGCCAAAAGTTTCACAAGTTTAAGCTCTTTCTAATTTTTTTCTCCAGAGAACTATCTGACAAGATGCAGAGTTCTCTTGCATATACAGGATCTATTTTTCATACCATGAGATTCATTACCTGAGTGTTTTTTTCTTCTTTCTAAAATTGGTGTGCAACCCTTGTTTGCTCTTAGGGGAAGATTGGTGGAGAGTTCTGTTGATTTCTCAAACTCATTAAGCCTTTGAAATTGTAGGGGATCCTTCAGATTTTACTTCTTACTGCCACGTTCATTAATCAAATTCTCAAAATCAATGGGAGTATAATTATCCAACTGCAGTTATTTTATCTGACATGTCGGCATGTAATTTCTTTTTCCTTAATAGAAAAGCCCTTCATTGGTCATCCAACATTCATGAGGTTGACCAGATGACTTGACAACATTAATAAGCCTTGAGAAGGGAAATTACTTCAAATAGCAATTGAACAAAAATAAAAATATCAAGCTCACCTCGAGTAGAAACTCTGCATTGAAAAAACGAAGTTGAGGATCACAAGTTCACCAACCAAGGCATAGATTACTCCGAATCTGACATACCATCGGAACTCTTTGATATAGACTTTAGTTTCCACTAGATTCATAACAATAATGGACATCCAAGCAAGTGCCTCAATGCTCAAAGAAACCATCTGGAAGAAAAGAGTACATATGTCAGTTGACTAGATATATGAAGAAAAGATCTCACTAGACTGGTCCACAAGTAGGAGTAATCAAAATTGCTGCTGCTATGTATAACTAAATGCAAATAACTGATCAGATCTTGGATGAACATGTAAGCTATCATGCTAGTATTTTCTTCTCCACAGTCCACACCAAATGATAATATCGTAAATTGTTTGATATTTCCAAGAAGCATGAGCATCAATACTTGAATACCCGGTGAAAGATGATCCAAGCATCTTTGTATCAACATTGTCAAAAGAAAGAGCATATTTCATCAAAAAAAAATGTACATACCCTAAAGCTACTCAAGGACCTATCAAAATTTCTCACCAAGTGATAATCTTTCCTTAGTAACCTTCAGTCGATAGCTATTCCAAAAATAAGTCTATAATAAGTCTCTAACTTGTCAGCAAACTAAAATAAGTCTATAATTTATTAAAGGAGACAGGGAAACTAGGGAGTACACCTATCGAGTGCAATCACGGGCTGAGTGAAGCATCAGATGATCTAGTAGTTGATAGAAGGTCATAACAATGACTTGTTGGAAGGTTAAATTACCTATGCTACACTAGACTCAATATAGTCTATGTCATGAGCATGGTGAGGCAGTTTATGGCTTTATGCACAGTCAAAAGGTAGTCCACCTAAGAGAAGCACACAAAATAAATAGAATCTGAAAAAGATCTCTTAAGAGGACTTCAATTCAAAAGGGGAAGCACCTTGACTGTAGAAAATTATATGGATGTGGACTATGCCTGGTCCCTATTCAACACGAAGTAAATTTCAGGGTATTGCGCTTTCTTGAGTAGTAATCTGGTGGCATGGAGTAATAAAAAGAAGAATATTGTGCCAAGGTCAAGTGTTGAATCAGAGTCCAAAGCGATACGTGGGTGTTTGTGAGCTACTATTGCTGAAATTAAATCTTTGAAAGTAAGACCCTTCTACAAAGCTATAATGTGATTCTATGTCAACAATAACTATAGCCCTGCAAATTGATTGACACTTCATCAAAGAAAAATTGGACAGTGTGCTGATTTGTACTCCATTCATGACATCCAGGCACAACTAGCAGACAATCTTTTAAATGGCTGAGATACTTTTTCCATGTTTATCCTAAGATAAGATCTGATTTGTATCCCATATTTGTAGAGATTTATCACTAACTGGCTTTATTAACTTCATATATATAAGCCCCTGCATTGTACATTGTGATGATAAAAAATACAGAAAACTTTTTTCTCTTTTTAACATTTACTTCAGAAGGTCAAAAGAAAACTTGATTATTTCTTGACAAAATAGAAGGAAAATGTAAAAGAAAAGCTTGCACATTATACAACTACCATTTTTACTGGCCTCTATGCTTGAAAATATTTAAAAGAATGTTATGAAGTAAAGATCATAAAAATCTTCACTTCACAAGGAACTTCGCTTTGCAATTTTTTTTAAGAAAAAGAGAAAAATTCAGTTGGATTCTATCTTTTCTATTGATACTGGTAACTTGTGTCTATTTCTATATATGAGCAAAACAGCTTACAATAAGACACTAAGAAACTGAAGCTATTTTGACCAATTAAATGGAATCAGCACATCCACCATTTCGACTGTTTCTCCTAGTAGGACTGTTGACACCAAACACAGCAGCAACATACACAATGTAATCCCACAAGTGGAATATGGGGAGGGTGAGTGTAGGCAGACCTTACCTCTACCTTGGGAGGTAGAGAGTCGGCTCAAAGAAAAGCATATCCAAAAACTTGAAAAAGAAATAATGAAGGTCAAAAAATCATGGCAATAAATTATAGAAAGCATGACAAAGCATACTGTGGAAAAAAACAACTACAATAGTGCGAAATAAAAGTACAAGAGACAGTTAATAGTAGCAGAAATTGAAAGACAATAAACTACAGGAAAAATACTACAATCACCAGTATGTAAGGATAAGGAAAATTCTGTACTAACTAATAGCATTCTACCCTAATTTGTTTCCTCCACAACCTCGCATCTAAGGTCATTTCCTCGACACTCCAACAATTATAATATTGGATAATGTCGGCGACTCAAATCTTAGGTTTCTCTCAACCCAAATTGGAATTAAAAACTTGCCTCCTTTTCAAACAATAACACTTTGTAGAGGATATTCCAGACCTCTCCATTGATCAAGATCCTAGGCCATTTTGAGGTGATTTTTCAGTTAGGTCTCCTCCTCAGTAGAAATCCATCCTCTGCATTTTCCTCCTATCTTTGGTTGGACTAAGGTGACAGGAACTCCAATAGTCCTCTGTTGTTGGGGTGCATCCTGCTAGGGGACTCCACCATTCTAAGAGAATCTGGATTTTTTACGAGAAACAGTTTCCTTGAAGAATCTTCTTTTCGATATTTCTATGAGAGATTCTATACGAAATAGGTTACCACCATCTCAAATATGTTTACCCTATAAGTTGTTTTCCAGTTAGAATATATCCACTCCTGAGGTCTGCTAGAAAAGTTTTCTTCTCATCTTCCCTACCAAACCAAACATCTCTTTAGCAATCCATCAACCTTTGTCCCTGAGGATTCAGAATTAAGAATATTCCCCTTCTTAATCTCTATGTCTGCTTCCCAAAGCTTTTTGGATTGCCATTTCTTTCTTGTACTGCTTTAGCATATGGATAGTGGGTTTCAGTCAACATAGGGGAATGGGGACCTACCTAATCAATAGGTGAAAAGAAAGTATCTCTCTACCTTAAATGCAACGTCGAGCCAACCAGCATTTAATGTTTTTTCTTGAATGATTAGGACAAACCTTTGATCCCTCTTAAGAATATAATGCTCATATATCAGCAATGTGCATTGAATTTCTCTTATGAAAGTTGTATGTAGCTATATATCCAATTCTTTCGTTCTCCATCTCTCTTAACACATTCTTTTGGTGCTTCAAGGATTCCTTAAGACTATGACAAATCCATTCCATGGCTTTACTGTTCATTGAAGAGCTCCTCATCATATGACCACTTCTCTCCACCAAATCATACCAAACAGCTCAATCGTAGCGCATCTTGTAATATCACATAATTTAAAGCTTGCGGTGAAATATATCCTATTCTCACTCATATTTGAGATCAGAACTTGACAAGAAAGAAAAGGAAAAGGTTGGTATGCTACCATTGAAGGTGATAGCTGAGAAGAAGGTGATGAAAGAAGAGGGGTTCCAGCGAGGAAGTCGGCAGAAAAGGTGCTCCATGCCTAGAAAGTAGGAGAAAGGAAGTTCCTCAGAAGAGTGCCTAGGAGCATTTCTAGGCTAAGGAATTCTGAAAAAAGAAAAGCAGATTCGGCAGGAAAAAGTTGTCAAAAATCTGAAATCAAACCAGTAGGTGAGTTGCAGGTGAGATAAAATTTCGCCGGAAAACATCTGTATGTTAAACAAGTCTCAGAACAGTCTAAGATCAGAAACAATAGGTAATTTCCAAGGGAGAAAAACATTCATAAGAGAACCTGTAGGTGTTGCAGGGAGGCCATTTCCTGTGAAGATAGCCGGAAGAGGCTCACATTCTGATGTGTTTCTAGGAGTGTTTATAAAATATTTCTGTAAGGTTATCTCTACCTCCAGTTGTATTCCAGACTGAATGAAGCAAGAGAAGAAAGTTTTGCAAAGTGAAGACTTAAAGCCTTCTATTGAGAAAGCTATAGTATTAGGAGATGTAGACATCTTAAATTTTGCGAAGCAAATCTATGAGTTTATCAAGATTAAATGCCTCTCTAAACATCAAGATTATTAAAAAGATAAAAGTTTCAAGAAAATGTTTACCTTCAGAGGTACAAAAATGGTGAGAGTAGAGAATCATGTAAAAACAACGAGAGGAATGTGACCTATCCACCTATCGCCCTAAACCAAACTCCGCTACCATCACCTATTCCGGCCCCCGCCGATACAAGAAGGATGAAAGGAGAGTAAAATTGCAAGTTGAACTTCAAAAGACTATACATGCCTTTAATGAGGTCAAATATGCAATAATGGAACTGAATGAATCATAGCGACTTTATTGACCCTGTCTACTGTGTGATTAATATGAAATTCAGTCACCTATGCAGAAGCTATCTGTTACACAAAGTGAACTACCCAACAAATGGTATGAGTTGTAGAGAATCTTTAGCTTCAGGAACCCTGACCTGCTTTAGAAAACAAATTACTTTTATCACTTTGGAATTAAAAAGGACCGAATACAGTAGTATAAGTAGGAACTCATATATCCGACTTCAACTCCACTGGGGAATCACACATAGTGAATTAGTTCATAGTTCATGTAGTTTTAATTTCCATTATTGGTCCTTTGGAGTGATTCCGATAAAAAAAGAAAATGAAGAATCACTAGGACAAATACTTCAAAGTAAATTATTGAAGACGGTTAAATTACACAGTATGACAATAATTCACCTACCATATACCTAAGAAATGAACGACGAAGATGATTTAATTTCTTTGAAAGGAAAGTGGTGCATATTTTGAGCCATGATTATGCATGCCAAGTGCAAGTTTCTTCATTGCTGATAGGTACATGCAATTGCAGATACATAAACAGGTTGGTATGATTTTTTTAGTTTTTTCTATGTGCTAGGGGAATGAAAACATGATGAATTTCTTATAAACAAAAGGAAAAGATGATGTCAGAAGTGCATGGGAGAAATAACAAAACTGATAAATTATAACACGAAGTAGATACAACCTCAAAAGGAGCAAGGTCAGTTTCTGCATCCAGATTGAAGATTGAAATGCCCATAAACAATCTGAGCAACGGCTCAGCAGCACAACAACTTCCCAAGAGGATCAATATGTAATTGTAATATTTCGACGTTAACTGGAATCTGCGAACTTCGTGGTCCATCCTGACCAGCCATAAGCGATACACACACAGCACAAAAAGAACCACATTAGATATACAATCAGCTGATTCAATAGCACATGGTGTATAAGCACCAAAAGCGCTGTCAGTTTCTTTGGCCCATATCCCATTTGCCTCCGGCTTGCAATACCAAACTAGTGCATCGAAAATCATTTTCTGTAACCACTCTACCAAAATTTCACCACGTTAGAGGTCTACTGTACTGTACAACAAAAACAACACGCCTCAATCCCAAGCAAGTAGGAGTTAGCTATAAATAGTGGTCCTCTGTATGCCAACGAAATATTCTGGATTGCACTAAGGTCTGTGCATTTTCAATCAACCAAGAACTGCTCACAGTTGTGCATAACAAATTTACTGCAATTAGGGAAAAAGCATACACAGCCATTAGCTAGATGTGGAGAAATCAAGCAACTAAAATTGCACCAATGCTTAATGACAGAAAGACTAGAAAGTTGTAGCTTTCTAAAATATGAGAAAGTTAACAGATAGAAAGTAGACCAAGACCAAAGTCCAGATGAGCATAAATGGAAACAGAGGCACCCATATTCAGATGATTTAATAATAAGAGGAAGAATTAAATACTTAGTGATCTAACAAAAACCAGACAGTTAAACTATATTTTTATAATGAACACACAACACATAAACAGACAATCAAACTTCGCCTGAGCTAAGAAATAAGCACTCCAACTTTGAGAGTCCCATGTAGACATCTCAACTAGCAACTACATAAACTCATGGACCCGATGCTAACATGGCACATAAAGTTTCTAGATGATACAGTGGGGACAAGTTTAATTACGCATACTCATAATTGGTTTATGCATTAAGCGGGAAAGGGAGAGATAGCCTTGAAGCTAAGTAGCATGACATTGACATAGGCTTTATAGAAACTAACTATTTAAGTCATTAGCCCCAAAAGTTGTTCAAATTTTCAAGTAAATAACTTCAAATTGAGATAATAAAACAAGAGAAAGAATGATACCTCTCCAACCCAACTGAGACACAGTGAAGTGAGCAAATGAGCATCTGCAGCCAATAGGAAGCAATATATGAAGAAAAAAAGGTAAGAGCGGAATCTGAAAATGGTCCAAACTCCAAACAACAACAATGTTGAAACTGCTAGCGTCATTGCTTACGGAGAAGGAGATGCCACTTTAAAATATTACTTCAAACAAATAAACAATTTTGGAAGCATATGAGTATTCGAGTTAGGAGAGAGAGTGTGATTTGATTGAGTGAATATATGAATTCTGAATTATTTCAAAGCATACAAGCACAAATATAAGGTATGGATGTATGGGTAATAAAATAGTTTTCTTTAGGCCAAAGTCATACGCGGCCACTCAAACTTGTCCCGATTATTCATTTAGACACCTCAACTAGACGTACTACCTATTGAACACTTCAACCACCCCAGATTTGAACCGTACAACCATTTTTTAATCACTTTTCATTAATTATGTGGCGCGTGTAGTTAACCTCCCCACGTGTATCTGACGTGTTTTGAATGACCATTTAAAAAATACCACGTGTATCCGACGTGTATTTATTAATGCCTAAATTGGGGAAAATTCCCGAATCGTTAACTTTCACAGAACAATTCTCTCTCTCTCTCTCTCTCTCTCTCTCTCTCTCTCTTGCTAACCTTACAATTTCTTTTGATTTCAAGCTCTCCATCTCGCGATTTATTTCAGATTGAAGTTCGATTGTTGTTTGATTCCTCTTCTTCGTGTTACGATCTATCCTCCTGTAAGTTTGATTTTTGTTTCTTTACATGCTTTCTTATATGAATTTCACAAAGCTCTCGTTTTGTAAAAATGTAGGGTTTGCGAATATTCTGTCCATTCTATACTATTACCAAAAAGTATGATTTAAAGCTTCATCTTTAGTTGTTTGTATGAGTATATTCCGTTAAATCTAGGGT
This sequence comes from Solanum pennellii, assembly GCF_001406875.1. NCBI lineage: Eukaryota > Viridiplantae > Streptophyta > Magnoliopsida > Solanales > Solanaceae > Solanum > Solanum pennellii. Next base: position 40,002,934 of record NC_028648.1, on the reverse strand, counting down.
TTGGTTGATATTTTGTAGGGCTAACAATTGACCATGGAGGAAATCATATTTACGAAGATTTACCATGGTGGAATCTTACTGAGTTATCTGTCCCTACTTATGTTGGAAACTGTGTGTCTGCACTCAGGTATATCATCAAGGACCACTTTTTCATTTTGGAACTATTGTATTATACTAAAGAATTAGGGTATGAAACTATTGGAGGCTTTTATGTGAAAGATTTATTGAATAAAAAATGGATCCTAATTACAACTGACCAACATTTACTACACCTTATTAAAGACTTAAAACATGAGGACACTTTTGAAGTATATGTCTGTGATGTATTAGATAAGCCCTTATTTGACACTGAGGTAACTATAGGATATCAAACTAATGGTGAAGATGGTGAGGTTGTTAACTTAGGTGAAGAAGGTGAGGCTTGTAACCTTAGTGGTGAGGGTGGTGAGGGTGAAGTTGTTAACCTAGGTTGAGAAGGTGAAGCTTGTAACCTTACTGGTGAGGCTGGTGAGGGTGAGCATGTTAACCTAGGTGGAGAGGAAGTGGATGATAACCTAGGTGGAGAGGAAGTGGATGATAACCTAGGTGGAGAAGATGCATCTAATTTCTTAAGTAGTGATTTAGATTTAGATATACCTTCAGAAGATGGTTCAGATATTGATGAGGAGCTGAGAGCTTTTAGAGAAGAAAGAAGAAACAAAAAACAGAGAAAAAGGCTATTGAATTGGAAGAAATACCAGTTGGAGAGGTTGGTGGTATAGATAGAGGCTTTGAGGATATTGGAAAGAACAAAACTGACAAATATGTAGGAAAATTGGGTGGAGACGAAGATTATATTTATAGCTTTGACTGTTGGAGTGATGATAGTGATGAACAACTAGATGTGGATGTTGTTAGGGGAGTAGACATACCTGCTAGAAGGAGAAGCAAAAAGGTTAGGTATGTTGAAGAATGTAAAGTGTCAATTTTTGAGCTTGGAATGGTCTTTGAAGGTGCAAATCAGTTCAGGAAAGCAGTGGAAGATTATGATGTAGAGTATAGAAGACAATTAAAGCTAAGACCTAATGAAAAATATAGAGTGAGGGTGAAGTGCAAAAATGTTAAGTGTAAGTGGTTGTTATATGCTTCGATTGACAGGGACTCAGGTGATTTTATTATGAAGAACTATCATCCTATTCACAAATGTATTCCATTAAACAGAAATAAGTTGTGTAATTCAAAGTTTATTACTAGAAAGTTTAAGGACAGAATTATATCTCAACCATACATAAGGATTTGGGAAATTCAAGATTTGGTTAGAAAGACATTGGGTCTTTATGTTGGTAAGACTCTTTGTTACAGGGCTAAACAAAAAAGTATGAGGGAAGACATGGGTGATTGGAATCTGGAATTTGCCAGATTGTGTGACTATGCAGATGTGATCAAACAAACCAATCCTGGAAGCTCTTGTTGGATAAAAATTGATAAGGAAATTGAACCAGGGAAGAACCTTTTTGTGTATTTTTATGTGTGTTTTCATGCATTTAAGCAAGGATAATTGGAGGGGTGTAGGAATATAATTGGATTTGATGGTTGTTTTCTCAAGGGAGGTTGTAAGGGTGAATTATTAGTTGCTGTTGGAAAGAATGGGAACAATCAAATGTATCCCATTGCTTGGGCTGTTGTGGATACAGAAACAAAACATAGTTGGAGCTGGTTCATAAGTTATTTAATTGCTGATCTAAACTTGGGAACTAGTGAAGGTTTGATTGTGATGTCAGATATGCAAAAGGTATTGTTTACACAATTTCTTCTTTTTTTAGTTTTAGTTTTACTACTCCAATTACTTTTTTAGTATATACTTTTTGTTAGGGACTTATTCCTGTATTTTTGGAGTTGTTACCAAATGCTGAGAAAAGAATGTGTGCTAGACATATATGGAGTAATTGGCATGTTAATTGGAAAGGAGAAGAAAGAAGGAAACAGTTTTGGAGATGCTCAGAGGCCTCGTTTGAAGTCAAGTTTGGTGAAGAAGTTCATGCAATGTCTAAGCTAGGTAAGAAGGAAATAACAGCGGACTTACTACATTATGATCGCATAAATTGGTGTAGAACTTTTTTTCAGACTCATTCCAAGTGTGATGTTGAGAAAATAACATGTGTGAGACTTTCAATTCCTGGATCTTAGCTGCTAGACATAAATCAATTATTACCATGCTAGAGGATATAGGCATAAAATGATGAACAGACACATAGACATGATCAAACTTGCTGAAACATGGATATCAGACATTGCATCTATGGCAAGGGCAATACTAGAAAGAAACAATGAGTATTCAAAGAATTGTAATGTTCACTGGAATGGGGTGAATCGTTTTGAGATTAGTGATAGTGAATACTCATTTGTTGTTGACTTGGAGAAGAAGCATTGTGACTGTAGGTTGTGGATGTTGAGAGGTATTCCTTGCCCTCATGCTACTTGTGCTTATTATTACTTGAATCAAGATCCTGATCAACATGTAGAGCACTGGTTTATGAAGGAAACATTTCTCAAGGCTTACAATTATTTCATCCAACCAATACCCAATATGAGAATGTGGCCTAAAACTACAACTCCATCAATAGAGCCTCCAAAACAAAGAAAAATGCAAGGCAGACCTGGAAAAAAGAGAAGAAAGAGCAAGGATGAGCCCGAAAAATGGGAAAAAAATTCTAGAAAAGGAGTAAAGATGACGGGTGTGTTTGGTATGGAGGAAAATGTTTTCCATTGAAAATGTTTTCCTAGAAAATGTTTTCCTGGAAAACAAGTAGATTTTGGACTTATTTTCTCATGTTTGGTTGGTGAGTAGAAAATATTTTCTGGAAATGATTTTTAGTGCTTGATTTATGAATGAAAAATGTGTTTGAGAGACATCTTTTATTTTTACTAGAGTAAAAATAATTTATGACATTGAAAATATTTTTCAAAATCAAAATTATTATTTTTTTGGGTGATGGTAGGGGTGGG
>NC_028648.1:39967988-39999799 GCF_001406875.1 Solanum pennellii | reverse complement strand
GGAGGGGGTGGGGTTGGGGGGGCTGGCCGGTGGGGGGAGGGTCAAGGATCAGGTGAAAAAATAAAATTTTGAAATTGAAAATATTTATTTAAATTGATGTTTTTCCCAAAAAAAAATGTAATTTGAAATTGGAGGAGAGTTATGGAAAATGTTTTCCTTAATTTTTGAAGGGAAGTCATTTTCCTTAATTTTGAGGAAAATGAGTTGATTTGGAAAATATTTTCCGAAACTTTTGTCCCAACCAAACATGGAAAAATTGGAAAACATTTTCCAGAAAATGTTTTCCTTCATACCAAACACACTCGACATGTTCCATTTGCAAGAAAACTGGTCATAACAAAGTTGTGTGTGCAAGAGTAAGTAATACTAGTCATATTCACATTTGTAAATTGCTTAAAGTTTATAATCATATGTTTTATTTTGTGGTGACATAGTATGGGAGGGGGAGCACTTCTCAACCTACAAGTCAAAGAAACAACCAACAAAGTTAATCTCAAACAAGAGTAAGATTTGCTTTACATATTCATTTGCCTTAATTTTCATTTAGACAGTTATTCATATGTACTTATTTTTGTTCAACAAGTTAGAATACAAAGTTCTGTTTGTCCTAATACCAGTGTTGTGCCAAGAACTGTGCCAAGAACTACCCAAACAACCGTAAGATTACATAATGGCTAGCCTTTAAAAATTCATTTGCATTTTAAGTTTGTTCTACAAGTTTTCATATATCCTTATTTATGTTATATAGTCTACAATGGGAGGTTCATCTACAATAGGAGGTCCATCACATTCTACTTCCAGAACCACATATGCAACTACAACAATCAAGTCAACCAACTTCTATTTGTGCTGACACAACATCTGTGCCTAGACCTGCTCAAAATAGGGTTCAAGTTGGAACTGAAGAGGATTGAGAAGAAAAAAAGCTAATGCAAGAGGAACCCCATTTGTTTACAGAAAGAGATAGTTCTTCTAGTCAATTGCCACCTTTATCAGGTCACAAGAGACCATACAGTTCTGCCTCATTTGCTGCTGCTACTGGAGAAAACAGAAGGCCTGCATCTGGTTTTGGTATTTACTCTAATCCTACAACTGGAGCCCAAGTATTTAATGTATGTTCACTTAACATGTTTACTCTGTTTTAGTGTATATTTTATAGCCTTATAATATAACCTTATTTTACACTTTCTATCTTATATTGCAGCCTGGTACATCAAGTGAGAAGATTCTACGTGGGCCAACAACATTGAAGAGTACTTCACCAACCAATATAGACATTGGTTTTAAACCCTGTGGCCTAAAATGGAAGGAAAAAGATGCAGTCAACACCTGACAGTTACAACAAATGAAAGCTAAAAAGAAAAACTAGAAGTAGTTAATTTGGGAAGTTGTTATGATTTGGGCCCATGTTAAATGGGTGTCTATTGGAAAACAATTTACTATTTGGTTTATTTGAACACTCGTCTAATGTATTTTTGAACATTGTATTTGTGTTAGCAAGACTATGTATTTTGTAAGACGATGGTTCTTTTATTACCTCTCAATGTATTTGTTTTATGTATTTTTCAACCATTACTTTGTGTTATGTATTTTTCAGTCATGCAATTGTGTTATTAACTTTCTTTTTGAACAACAACTACACTACCTTCCAATGCATGTCTTGTGTTTTTGTCAATAAGACTACTGATCAATTCAATTCAACATTGATCAATTCAATTCAATTCTAGAAAAAAATTTCAAAACACATGGCAAGTGATCAATTCAACTCAAACTTCCAATTTGTTACAAAATATGAAGGCCATATACCAATTAAAACATCACTAATTGATCTAGAATAGCTACCTAACTACTGCAAAACTAAATAATTAAGTACTACAATCCTGAACTACTATCAACTACAAAATATTAAAGAACCATTTGATAGTTAGTAGACAAAGAAAACAATCACGGCTCGGTTAAATTTGATATTTTCCCAATCCCTTTGGAGTTTAACTTCCTTAAGCTTCTTGTTCAATACCATCAATTTCACTTCACTTTCATTCAATTGAAATTTCAAAGAATCTTTTTCTTCTTCAAGCTCTTTCACTTTTCTCTTTAGTCGATCAATCGAATTTTGACCGTCTATGAGTCTATTCATTGAGAATGATTCATCAACATTTTCAAGCGAAGGATCAATCCATCTAAAATATCCACATCCACCATTTCCCTACAAACCATCTAACAGTAGTAAGACGTAATTACTACACAAAAATGTTTATTTTTCAAATAGTACAACAAGAACATTTTTTGTTCGAAAAATAACAAACCTTTGATGCTTTGCATCCAAAAAATCGACGACCTGGGTTCAAAGGAGTCCTCGAAGTTTTCAGTCGACAATAATAACCACACTTTCATATATCAACTTCCTCGACATTCACTGAAATTTGCGACATTTGATAAAAGAGAATTGATTTATAGAAGAAGAGAGAAACTTGGGTATTTAGAGAAGAAGAGAGAAACTTGGAGATTTAGTGAAGAAGAGAGAATTGGAGATTTAGGGTTCTAAATGAATTTTGGGGAAGAGGAATTGGTGAAGAGGATTTTGGGGAAGAGAAATTGGAGATTTCACTTCAACTTTAACATTGAAGTATAATATTAACGTTGGTGCCATTAAGGCAGGGTAAACAATGAGAGAAAAACAAATTCATGGACTCCATTTGCGTGAATCACAAACGATTTGCCATGTAGGCAAAAAATGGTTGTACGGTTCAAATCTGGGGTGGTTGAGGTGTTCAATAGGTAGTACGTCTAGTTGAGGTGTCTAAATGAATAATCAGCACAAGTTTGAGTGGCCGCATATGACTTTGGCCTTTTCTTTATCAATTAATTATTCATATAAGAACTTTATTATTCATTTATACCTAATAATTTTTTTTTATTTTACGTTTTATATTTTAATTTTATGGAATATTTTTTAAATTTTTTTGGATTGATATTCTTTAATTTTATTTAAACCATCATATATTTATATATGTAATATTTGGTATGATTTATCTATGAATAATATTAATTGAAATTTTGTAATATGTACTTTAAACTAAAAAAATAATTTTTTATACAAATTTTCAAATAATTTCTCTATATAAAATAATTTAAATATTAAATGTGCATTGATAACTATCTTTTTTCATAATGTAACTCTCAAAACCATTTTTAGAAAAGATAAGTCTACGCAATTGTATCAACCATCCGTTTGATATTCAAAGTAACCTATTGCAAGTAGAATCTCTTTCTTTCGGCATGAGAGATATACTGAATTCCATGATATAGCTCTCATGGTCTTATTGTTGGTTAAACCTAATATATAAAAAAAATAACATGTTTCTTCAAAGCTTTCTTATGTATGTCTCTTATTAATATTGAATGCTTCTTTAAGCCTTTAAATATTCAAATGTTGGTCATGCATTACATGTTTTAGTTATTCATGTCATCACTTCTATTTATGCATATTGCCCCATACTTTGTACATCTCATGTACTAAATTATACTTGTGCCTACATTGTCTCATTAGTGTAGGGTTCGACGCTCCTATCTTTCACACTCGTAGATAATTTTCTACCAAATTCAAGAGTTGGTGAATCCTCATATTTTGAGGATCAAAACATTTTTACCTGCTTTATGTCTTTTGAGTTTTCGGATGATTTATCTGGTGTATGGGTCACATCCCAACTACTTTGTTTGATGTTTATATGACTTTTTGAGACTATGTTAGACTTTCGCTTATAAAACCCTTTTATGATATAAAATACTACTTTTGAAAATTTATTTCTTTTATCTTGTATGATGTAAGCTATGTGGATTTTGTAGGGCCTTTCGGGGTTCCATATGTCATGTTACACCTAAGGTATACTTTGGGTCATGACAATGTAGGGGTTGGCTGGATAGGAAAAAAATAAAAGACCCTTAAATAAAAACTGTTGGAGGATCCTACTTTTTGGACCTATGAATTGTAGAACTTTTTGCAAACCATACTGGTCAACCATATGTCAAGTTACTAAGACCTAAAACATAACCTACTTTTGACGAAACCCTTTCTATGAACCGTCACCCCTTCTACGCTCTGCAGAACCCATCTGTAGTCATCAAGCATAAGTCCATAATTTCTCTAAGTCTTGATTAATCATAAAGACACTTCTTACAACCCATACTACATTATATTACTCGTCCCTGTCACCGTAGATCCAACTTCAGAAACTTGATTTTTTCCTAAATCTCAACTCAATTTCTACGAATTCCGTCTACGACCCCTAGATGCTTTCACGAATCGTGGATAGGTCTCGTAAGTCAATAGCTAAAAATGAAACCTTGTCTTTCCAATTCAACTTTCTAATTTCTGAGGTGTTAAAGCTCGATTACCATGCCTGATATACTTTTACAATTGACTCAAACACCACATTTGTTACATAACATCAACTTTCTCATATATCACACCTAATATGAAATATATATTTAGTTGGGTTTGCTACCACGCACGATACATGTTTCACTATTCTTTTGTGTGTGTTCAATGAGTGGACCGAATTTATTCATTATGATGTTTCTATCACAAGGTGGTGTGTGAGTGACCAGATTGGTGTGGTTAAATGTCGGGGTGGTTTTTTTAGACCAAAATTGAATGTAAACCTCATAGATGATATCTTGGAGATCATTAGATAGTCCGAGTTACTTGGGGTTTTTTTTATGCATTGGGTTAAATCAAAGGGAATAAGTAAGAGTTTTGTAGGTCATCCACTAAATTGAAAAGGAAGTAAGGGGTTAGGGTATTGGTAGGGAATATTGGGATAAGGTGATGGATTTGTTGATAGAATCAGTTGATTAATCTGAATTCAAGAATGAACAGATCGAGATGATTCTAGTTTTTCTAGAATGGTCAGGTTCGAAAAATTTTGTGTGATATAGGGATGGGGTTATGACATGATAGGAGAGGGGAAGGAAATTTAAATGATAGAGTTGGCAGCGGAAGGGGGTATGAACACCTGGAAAGGAGTATTTGGGTTAAGATTTGGTATTATTTGATATTATGAGGTTGATTTTTGATGATCGATGAGGCCTAAGGTACGTGTTGTTTGTACTAATACTACTCTTTCAATGCAACTTACCATGGTGTGGTTATAGGTTCAATGATTTTTTGGTTGAAGATGATCATGATCATCAACAGCTTCTCCTCGTCCTTCCTTATGATGGAAGTTGTGTCATGTTATAATATTTGACATTCTCTTAGAAACCCTTATACCCGTTTAGTCAAAAAAATTGATGAGTAGTAGATTTACACTCATTTGAGACCCATTTAGCTCAATAATTAGTGTCCTCAATGCCTAATTATGTCTTCTTTTAATGATATTTTGATTATTTACAACTACAAAAGCTAAAGGACAAGGCAAGGATGAATGTTTCGATGAATAAACAAACTATGAGAAGAAGTGTAAACTCCATGCATATTGTTGATTGCCTATCAAGAAGGGCAGATCACCCAATGAGTATAATCTCGCTTGAGTTGACAGTGCACAACACGTGAATTAATTGAGGTATATCGATGTACTTTGAACGAAAAGACAAATCGCCAAATGAGAAAGACAAAAATGTAGACCATCTGAACCCGAGTTTGAATCTTACTTTAAAAAAAATGTAGACCATCACCGAATGCGACCTTAAAAGAAGAAAAATTGAATGCTTGAAAGCAAACAAAGGTGATACTCTAGAATTTCTAGGGCCAAAGGTTAGTGAGGATCCATGAAACTTTATTGATGAGGTTAAGAAGATTCTTGGAGTAATGCAAGTGACCAGTACTGAGAGTGTTGAGCTGACATCCTATCAACTCAAGGATATCGTTCATACTTAGTTCAACAGTTGAAGGAGAGAAGGGGTTAGAATGCAGATAATGTGACATGGGGTTGTTTTACTGGAGATTTTCTGGATAGGTTCTTCCCGAGAGAGTTGAGGGAGGCCAACGCTCAGGAGTTTATGAACTTGAAGTAGGTTTCAATATCAGTCTAACAATATTGGCGGAAGTTCACCTAACTCTCTAGGTATGCTCCACATATAGTTGTTAATGCGAGGGCCCAAACAAGCAAGTTCTTGTTTGGAGTATCTAACCTGGTAAAGACCGAGTGTATGAATGCTATACTATTAGGGGATACAAATATCCCAAACTCATGAATCAGTAGTTTGAGGGAGAAAAGTTTAGAGAAATGACTAAGGACAACAAGAAGGCTAGGACAGGGAATTATGAACTCTCTCAACAGAGGTCAGTGGTAGAAATCGCTCACAATTTTCGTAGAGGTCTACAACCCCAACACCTTCATCAGCTTGAACTTCATCCCCCACGTTTTGACAGGATTAGAAAGGCAGGGCATCATGCTCTAATTCATATAGGAGTGTTTAAGGTAATTATACTTCTCCAACTTTCCCAAAGTTTTGTAAGAACCATCTGAGTAAGTGTTTTGCTAGAAGAGAAGGGTGTTTTGGGTGTGGTCACTATGGTCATTGGTTGAAGGACTACCCTTCTGCCAAGCAAGAACAAGGAGGTAACAAGACTTAGTATATTACTTTAGAAGTGCTAATAGGCCACCACATTCAACAAGGTACCTCGTCTGGTAAATGTGGTGGTCAAATACCAAAATAGGTTGTATGATCTTCATGCTCACCTGGATGAAGAAGATTCTCCCGATGTGGTCACTGGTACGTTGAGAGTCTTTCATTTGGATTTTTATGCATTGTTAGATATAGGAGCTACACTTTCTTTTGTAACTCCCTATATAGCAGTAAACTTTGATTTCAGTCCAAAAACTCTCTTAAAACCCTTCTCAGTCTCTACTCCAGTTGGTGATCCATTTATAGCTAGACGGACATACAGAAATTGTGCCGTCAAATTTTCTCATAGAGTCACCTAAAAAGACCTTGTAGAGCTAGAAATGATTTATTTTGGTATCATTCTAGGCATGGATTATTTGCATTCCTATTATACCTCAATCAATTGTAGAAATAGGATAATTCAGTTTCAGTTTCCAAACGAGCTAGTCTTAGAGTTGAATGGTAGTAGCTCAGTTCCTACAGGTCGATTTATCTCTTACTTTAAGGCTAAGAAGATAATCTCCCAACTCTTGACTCAGTCCAGTAGTACATGAGTTTCCAAAAGTGTTCCCAAAAGATCTTCTTAGAGTTCCTCCTGAAGGGAAATCGACTTGGGAATAAATCTCCTTCTAGATTTCCAACCCATTTCAATTTCTCCTTAAGCTAAAGGAATTGAAAAAAAATAGTTGAAAAAAGACCTTCTAGATAAAGGCTTCATCAAACCCAACATTTTCTATAGGATGGTCCAGTGTTGTTCGTGCGTAAGAAAGATGGTTCTCTCATGATGTGCATTGACTATTGTCAGTTAAACAAAGTCACAATCAAGGATAAATATCCCATCCCAAGGTTTATGACTTTTTCGACCAACTTTAGAGTGTTAGTTGATTTTCTAAGTTAGACCTAAGATCCGTCTATCATCATCTTAGAGTCAGAGATAGTAACATCCCGAAGACAACCTTCAGGACTCAGTATGGTCGATATGAATTTGTAGTAATGTATTTTCGACTAACAAATGCTTCTACAACTTTCATGAACTTAATGAAAAATGTGTTAAAACAATATTTGGACTTATTCATCATTGACTTTATTTATAATATCCTCATTTATTCTTGAAGTTAAGAAGAGCATGCGACGCATGTGTGAGTTGTTTTGACAACACTCAAAGATCGCCAACTATTCGCTAAGTTTAGTAAAATGTGAATTCTAGTTACAATTTTAGGTCACTCTCCTTAGTCATGTGGTATTAGAAAATTGAGGCAGTAAAACACAAGCCCAGACCCACCTCTCCAACAGATATCATAAGTTTCTTGGGTTTGGTCGGTTATTACAATAGGTTTGTTAAGGGATTTTCATCCATAACTTCTGTCACATTTGGTTTTACCCCCTAGACGTAATTGGCGTCGTCGTCCTTTTCAAGGACGATGACTAGCCTCTTAGTCTCATGTCATTACATTCATAGGTTGAAAAACACGGAAAAATTTAAACTTTCATTATCACTACTTGAAGGTTTACATAGACCTCTACATACACATAATATATAATCGTATCTAGTATACATATACCCTTCGTATAGGAAGGTTACATAGCCTTCTACTTTTATTGCACATACATATATATATAATATATAATGATAGTCTCAACGATTGTCTCATCTCATACCATCTAAACGATTATCACAATATGGGCACAAACCTTAAATCAATCTAACAAGACCACATATAGGTCGTTCAAAAGTATAATACTCAATTGAAAAGGAAAGAAATGAAAAAGCCTTTAAGCTCATAACAAGTTTGTAAGCTAGATGATGGCATTGGCCTCGGAAGTTGAGGACATACCCTACTTGGATGAAAGGAAGAATCCAAGACTTCAACAATGTCGCCTACCGAACTCTTCAACGGCTGAAACCTAAAATGTTTGGGAGAAAGGGAAGAAAACGGGGTTAGTACTCCACATGTACTAAGTATGAGACCTTATGCACATATACAAGCAAATCATGCTAAAAAGGGACTTTACTCAAAACATTCCATTTGTTTTACCCCTTTAAGAACCTTGTGCAAAGCTAAACTAGTCATATCAACCAACCAAACATGCTTACTATCTCAACAAGTTATACTTATCCCAACATACTTGAAACCATGATTTACTACAATCCTATCATCAAGGAATAATATCACAAGAATGAATAAGAATCAATCATATCATAATAAGCAAGACAACTACTCATGAATCTGTATCAAGTTAACAAGTGCTATAACGTATCAAAGCCCCATAACCTTACTCAATCAAGCATATTCAACAAGAAACCATGACCAATGTCCAACTTTACATAACATAGCATTTAGGCTTACATTTCATCGTATATTAACATTATGACCCAAGGCATACCCATAAATGAACTAATAAACATATAGTATCAACAATGTTCCATGGTAATTATATATATANAAGACTCCCTTCAAGGCTAACTAGTTCAATGTTTAGGTAGAGAACCATACCCCTCCCTAGCTAGACTAAGCTAGACCTCTTATGTTATCCAAGTTAGAGTTAAAGTCCTTAATTCGTTTTACCTTTTGGGAACATCTTTCCCTAACCGACATAGACCACATGATCTAGTGTGAAATCTGGTGTCATAAAACCCTACACCGAAAGAAGGCGGAATACTTGCCAAGGTAGTACCAAAACATGAAACATAGCAACCACGTGGATCCACTAGCTAGTATTCCTATGGGGGAAACATAGTTTAAGAATTAGGAGATATAGTTGGGACACTCTTTATGAGCCATGCATTATAGTCTCCAATCTCAAGAGTAATGTAGTATTCCTACCTTCCCTATGTGGAAACGGACACTCTTCAATCTAGTTCACTCGGTGCTAAGCTAGAGTCCCTTTTTGAAATGTCTTTAAGCCTTTAATTATCAATCATATCTTAGTTTAGGTCATAGGGTCTACCCCTTGTATAATCATCATCATCATCAATAGCTCAATAAGAATTTTATGAGTACAAGTCTTTTCATCAAAATTCACATAGTTGAGGTCAACACATTAGCATTCCATAACATATCAAGGCACATTGATAGTTTTCACCATCCTTATATCACATACACCTTAATCAACCTCAAAACATGGTCAAGACATTTCAATTCAACATCATAACACCCTATAATCCTAATTTAAGGCATACTCCAATGTAACATCATGACTTATCAACAATTGATCACAATTGGAATTAAAGATAGAGATTCTAAGACTTACCAAATCTTCCTCATATTCTATCATCAAGGTCTTACCATCAACCCATAACTTAACCCAATTTGGGGAGTAACATTATCACATAATGATAATCAATAAGATAACAAGGCCAATTGCATCTCTATAACACAATTCAACACTAGATCACAACTTAAGACAAGATACATAAGCTAATTTCACAATACAATTCATAACCTAAATCACATCTCAAGAACTAGAATGATATGCCTATAATTCATCTTAATTTAATCATCATAACACCATAGGATATTAATCTAATCAACAACCAAGTCAATGAATGATCACAATACAATATAGATCAATATCACAAACTAGGGTTAGGGATGGAGGATCATATACTTCAATTTAGACCAAACCACTAACAATTACCATAATCAATTTGAAATTCATGTTAATCTATTTAATATAACCTAAAGAAATCATCAACAACTCAATCCATTACTTTAATTTTGTAATTGAATGAAACCCATAAGAAAACTCAACTTTTGAAATCCATTTTGAAGGAGCCCTTTGTGGAAAGAGTCTCAAAGGTGAATTAGATCTCATACCATAATTTTTGACAACAATTTAATGGTGAATTCGTCCCTTTCCATCCCCCAAACCCTTCTCCTCGGTAGTCTTCAATGGTGAGTTTAAGTAGAGAGAAAGAAGAGAGAAGGAAGATAGTTTATATTTGAGAATTGTCTTAGAGTAATGAGGGTTAGGAGTAATTATATTGGGTCTTAAATCAACTTAATTAGACTCCTTTAATCCCTAATTAAACCACCTAAACCCCTAACTAATTAAATGATACCAACTTAAATTACGCTGAAAACTCGACCCTCACATACAAGACCCTGAACGATGGGCCGTCTGTGAGTCGACAGACCCTTCCTCTCTCATCCTGCACTCCGTCGATGAGTTTGAGAATTTGCAGGCGAGGGGCTTCCATGCATTGTCTAAGTGTGGGACGACGGTGGCTTGTACGCCCCATTTTTCCACAGACAGCCCGTCGTTTGCGCCGTCAATGCACATTGGTAGCCAGTGTTGCTTCAAATGCTAGGGTCCTCCTCAAGGGCCCTTGGTTGGTCCTTGTGGAGTCGTACCCGAACGTTTCGACCATAAAATCACTCCAACACCTATTTACTACCTTTTTACAAATTTTCATACATTTTCAATTCCTAAAAGTTGGTAAAATTAGATAAGGCACTCTAACATCCCTTTGAACCAACTTCTCGGACGTCATGGACTTTCTTGGACGTTTTGGTCCTTAAACATTTTAAATGACCTATATTCATTTCAAATGGACTTAGAAACAATACTTAATCCTTATGACACCTATGTTAGGCTTTACGACACGTCTTGGATTTTCAAGGTGTTACAACTTCCCTATTGACCATGTTGACTTAGGAGAAGGTCAAATTTCAGTGGTCATATGAGTGTGATAATATCTTTTTAGAATTTAAAACTAGGTTGAATAAAGCTCAAGTCTTGAATCTACTAGATGATACTGATAGTTATGGGATTTATTGTGATGCATCCAGGATCGTCCTAGGATGAGTAGATTCAGTAAGGTAAGGTCATAACTTATTCTTCTATAGATCTTAAGGTCCGCGAGAAGAATTATCAAACTTATGACCTCAAATATGTAGTCGTAGTATTTGCTCTTAAAATTTGGATACACTACTTGTATGGTGTGAATGTTGAAGTGTTCACTGATCATAAGAGCCTTCAGTATTTTTTCACCCAGATAGAGTTGAATCTTTGTCAGAGTACATAGATTGAATTCCTCAAAGACTATGACATGAATGTGATTACCATCCAGGTCAGTCCAATGTAGTGGATGATGCTCTCAACATACCGTCTATGGGTGGTGTAGCACATGTTGAGGAAGAAAAGAAAGAGTTAGCCAAAGATATTCATCGGCTTTCTTGCTAAGGAGTTTGCCTTACAGACACATCAAATGGTGGTGTGATAGTTCAATATGGATCATAATCTTCATTGGTAAAGGAGGTTAAGGAAAAATGGGATACTGATCCTATAGCACTTTAGTTGAAAGGTGCAATTCATTGAAGAAAATTGAGGTTTTCTCCCAAGATGGAGATGGTGTGCTTTGTTAACATGGTCACTTATGTTTTACTAATGTGGGTGAATTGAGGTAACATTTCCTTACATAAGCTCATAACTACATGTATTTCATTCATCCAGGTGCTACTAAGATGTATCGTGGTCTACGAGAAGTCTTTTGGTGGAATGGCATGAAGAGGGACATAGCAGACTTTGTCCCTAAGTGTCCTAACTGTCAATAGGTTAAGGTATAACATCAAAAACTAGGAGGTATGACTCAAGATATTAACATTCATACTTAGAAGTGGGAAGTGATATACATGGATTTCATTACAGGTTTACCTCATATCGGAGACAACATGACTCCATTTGGGTGATAGTGGATAGAGTCTCTAAGTCCACTCACTCCTTGGCTGTCAAGACTACAGATTCAGCGGAATACTAGACAAAACACTATATCATAAGATAGGGAGGTTTCATGGGGTTCCTTGTCTATCATCTTAGATAGAGTTCATTAGGTGAACTTTTATTTCATGAAATTATTTTAGGAATTTATTGCTACTCAGGTAAATCTCAACAACAATTCATCCAAAGATAGACGATCAAGCAGAGCAAATTTTAGAGTTTAGAGGACATTTTGAGATCTTACATGATCAATTTCAAGGGTATTTAGGATGACACCTACCTCTCATAGAGTTCGCATATAGTAATAGCTTTCATTCTAGTATTCATATAGCCTTGTTTGAGGCACTATGTGGGTGTAGATTCAGTTCTCTGATTGGTTGGTTTGAAGTAGGTGAACAACCTTAATTGGGACTGATTCGATTCATGAGACCATAGAGAAAGTTTATCTTATCAGACAAAGACTAAAGACAACTCAGAGTCATCAAAAATCTTATACTGATCTGAGGAGAAGGGACTTAGAGTTTGAAATCGATGACTGATTTTCTTGAAGGTACACCTATAAAGGGTGGTGAGATTTGGCGAGAAAGGTGAGCTTAGTCCCTAATGTGTAGGTCCTTAAAAAATCTTCAAAAGGGTTGGTAATGTGTATTATCAGTTAGAGTTCCCAAAAGAACTAGCAGTGGTTCATCCAGTCTTTAGCATTTTCATGTTTAAAAAGTGTGGGGTAAACCAACATCAATAGTACCATTAAAGATTGTGGTTGTGAAGGATAGTCTCATTTATGAAGAGGTTATTGATGAAATTCCTTACTATTAGGTTCGTAGGTTGAGAAATAAAGAAGTGACTTCAGCAAAGCTTTTGTGGAGGAGTCAGTCTATAGAGGGAGCTACTTGGGAAGAAGAAACAACCATGATGGCCAAGTACCCTCACCTCTTTCCTTCCGATTGCTTTTCAGCTTGAGGTACTATTTCTTCTCCAGTCTCTCAGTTTACTCTTGATTTATTCAATCTCAGTATCTTGTTCCCTTTGTTATTCGTGCATTTGAGCATATTTGCATGTCCACTAAACTTAGTTCAGCTAGATATCAGTTTCTAGTTCTTGGTGGTAGGGATTGCAGCTCCTTCCTCCAAAGTCACCTTGTTTAGATATCATTCGAGGAAAAATTTTCCCAAAGGGAAGATGAATCTCACAAGGGAGAAAATCTAGTTTTTTCAGAAAACTTGTGCCAGAACAACCCAAGGACCATAGGTGGGCTCCATCGTTCGATGGTCTAGAGAACTAGTCTTTAAAAACATCGATGGTCAACCAGGATGGTTCTTGGTATGACCAATAGACCGTAGGTCCGATCGTAGATGAAGACCAACAATTATTTGGAAATAAAGATTTATTGGGTCAACTTCAAACAATCATATATTTTAGCACGAAATGAATTAAGTGGCCCATGACTTATCAAATTAAAGATAATTGAATCATCTTTCCGACACTATCGAGTTTTTTAGTTTCCAAGCTTAGAGTGAAAATTTATGCTCGTTTTAGTGAAGTCGTGTTGGCCAGGGCATGAACCACGGCCCAGTTGACGGGGAAGTGGTTCAAATGACGGTCTGTCAGTCCCGTAGTAGATCGCACTTCATTAGCTTTAATCTAGGGTCATTTTTTCCTTTCCCTATGCACTGGGTGCACTTAAACTACATCATATTATTCCTAAACTACTTCTTAGCCTAATAATTTAGTAATACATACCCAGAATCCTCATTCTCCCAAAATCATCCAAGTTGGAATGAAAGGAAAAGAAAGAGGCGCTATATTGTTTCATGAACAAGTAGAAGTGTTCTTTGATGTTCAGCCCCGAAATCCAAAGGATTTCTCCGTAGGTTTCAACAATAGGTTTGTGGGATTTAATTAGTAGGTTCCTTTCATCCACTAGGTCCCTAGAATTAATTCAACTCCTTGATTCTACATAGCTTGTCTAGACCTGGGGTTTGTAAAATCTTGGGAATTTATTGTGATTTCATCTAACATCCATAATCTAAATAATATGTTTTCTTGGAAACATTGCATAATCATTGTATAAAACTCAAAACCTAGTTTGTGTAATTCTCTTAGTTCATGAATTATACTTGCCAGGTTAGTTAAACAGGAAACCATGCTCCAGATTTCGAATGCCACATTCTATGTTGCATTTTCAGTTAGCAAGCCAGTATTCTGAGCTTTTCCATATTCGGTGTATTTTAGCTTCATATGAATTTGCTTGGGAGTATACTTAGAATCGATAGGGACTAGGGTTCGACGTACCCTCATAGTCCAAAACTATGTGCTTGCATAGGATTATAAGTCCACTTTGTTGGGCATCAGATTTAGTGATCACGCCAAAGTCATGCTTATATACCCCTTGAAAGGTATATTGGGTCCTCCTAATGAGGCTTATACATAAGACTCCACATTTATGTCACGTTGTTCATGTGGGTTAATATTAGCTCCCATAGTCAGACTCTTAGTGCATTGACCTGGTTTGCAGTATTTACTTCAGTATACAGTTCAACATGTTACCTTTATACCTCAGTATCTAGGTCCTTGCTTAGATTACATCATTACTTAGTAATTTATTGTTCTATTTATATATCTTTTGTTCATATTAATATTTGTATCATGCATGCTCAATACATTCTAAGTAATGGTGCATACTCTATGATACATCCTTTTATGACATAGATTCATGCACTCAGCATCTGGAACACGCTTAGATCGAATCTTGGTTCGAATTTAACAAATTCAGTGGTGAGTCCTCATACTTCAAGGAAAATTGACTTGGTTTCCATATTATTCTTTACTTTCAATTGTCAGTTTGGTTAAAGTTAGTTGGGGGCATGTCCCAACACCTCAACTCATTTAGAGGCTTTACAGACATAGTAGTAGATTCAACTTGAGTTGTTAATTTATGTCTTCATTAAAACCTTTATGTTATACTATATTATATCAAGACTAGTTGATCAATTGATTTAACTTCCGGTTAGTTCATTTTACTTCGCTATTTCAGTATGCTTATGATATGCCAGATTCAGGGTTAGCTTGGGTTCGCTCGTGATCCTAGATCCCCTGTTAAGTCAAGGGGGTAACCTCGGGTCATGACAATAGTTATAATCAACACTCACTTTGACTCCAACTTCTAATTGTCAATTTCAAGAGTAAAATTTAATACCCCAAAATTAAGGTTAAACGTTTACTCTCTAACAACTAATACAAATTTAGGAACGAAAGTTCAATTTCAAAATTCTTCTCTATTTTCTCTCTCCTTTGGGGTATTTATAGTTTCTTGAAATTCGGCACAAAATTCATTGTATGACTAATTCAATGATATTAGTCGGGCTCACAAAAAAGACTCGGGGGATCGCTATCTATTCATTAGCTCAACTCTCTTTTGCTTCAGGCTTTAGGTGTTTGGACCTTCATCTATGAACTCATTTGGGTCTACTTTGACATTTGGAAAATCATAGATTACCACCTTTGATCACCTTTTAAGCCTTCATATTTCATCCAAGTCCTTTTGGTTTCTACGATGGTAATTCTATCGCCTTTCATTTGTGGCGATTTGTCATTTCACTCCTCCACTCATTGACATGTATTTTAAACTTCTTCAATTGTGAGAATTATTATTTTAGGTGTGGTCAAGCCATCTGGGTGATCCACCTTTTTGATTAGGTCACTTCTTATGTGGAGTTTATACTTTTTCTATATTTTGGCCATTCATTATTTAACATCATTGCCTTGTCCTTTAGACTTTAGAGCTTATAATCAACAAAACATTTTCAGAGTAGAACGTAATTAGGAATTGAGGTCACTAATTATTAAAATAAATAGAAATAAAATGAGTGTAAATCTATCACTCATTAGTCAACTTACTATCAATATGTCCTCCGTTGGATGTTTCATTGATTTTGTTGAGTTTGAGATATCAATTCTGGTAGGGTTGCATAATTTGTTTCTATTTACGGGGTTCTTAATGATTTTAGAGCCCCAATCACGGAATTTTCTGAACTTATAGTTGATGTTATGTAGCTGATGCTAATTCCACCAACGTTCATCAGTGTGACCATGAGTTAGATCCCGCAAACATCAATATCACTTTGCCACATCATTACGCTCATAACCATTGACCATTGTAATTGCAATGAGTGGTTAGTGGAACCAGTCAAATTAAGTGAATCATGGTCTAGACCTATGGGTCTCGTAATATTGTTGGATAACTTAGTTTATTTATATCAATGATCCTCATTTTTCAGCATGCAATTCTCCAAGTTACAACTCATTTAGGTTATTTTTTACCTCAAATTGAAGAGAAATTCTATAGGGAATTGATGCAAATCATTGGAGGAGTACATGTGATAGTAGTGTGGTTTGTTAATCTTTTATTGTATTGCATGTTTTATTGATTACTTCTCTTCGATTCCATTTTGATCATTTTTAGCTTAATTAGGGTGGGAATTTATTAGGCTTGTTAGTGTTCGGATTATGCCCATATTCAGGGCTCAAGTTCTTTGAGCTATTTGGGACCTTGTGAATGAGTTGATTTTATGATCTGTGTGTGGGTTCCACAATCCTATGGTACCTCAATCTTTTGTGACCGAAATGTTTTGTTGCAATTCAAATATTTTAGTAACTAATATTGACGTTCTCTTCGCTAGTTTGATTATGTGCTACCAACCGAAGGCTCTTTGTACAGGAAACCTATGGAACGGAGGTTCGAATTTAGTTTCATATGTGAGGTAGGGTTTGGTTTCTTCTTTTTAGACTTGGCTTAACTAGATTATGATATGTTAAGTAGTATTGATTTTTAGAGAGGTTTTAGTTTGAGAATTTAGGTTTTATGACCATTAGCGAGTTATTAGCTTAACTTTTGGTCATGTAGCCTTAGATTAGAATGATGTTTGGTCTTTGTTGATATTATAGAACCCTTAGAAAGCTTTTAATGCATGTTCAATTTGTTTAATTGTGATGTGTACCTCTTTTGGTTAGTTTTGAATTTTATCGCATTATTATTGTGTTTTTCTCACTACGACCTTGGACATGTACTGTCAAGAGTTACAGGTTAGTATGATTATACTATATGGGTGTCTATTTTTTTTTGTGATGTGATAATTTAAGGATGACGTGATTGTGTTTTAAGTGAAATCATATGCATTCCATCTAGATTTAGCTTGTTTAAATCCGGAAAGGAGAGAAAGATGTATTTGAGTTATTCCAATGTTTTTCTAAATTATTTCCCACTTTTTTTGAGCTCCGATGGAATGTGATATGATCTTATCAAAAGAAAACTCAGAACTTTTATAGGATTTCCACCACTTTCTTGGAATTTCCAATTTAAGTGGGTCTTTCAATCAAATTGTTGATATCTCTATCTGATTGGTTTTTTTTATAGGAAACTTATATTATAAATTAAAAGAGTTTTGGGATAAAAAGGGTGGTTTATTTTAAACTTAATAAATTGTGCATTCTTTTGTTGAACTTGAGCACGAGGAAGTATTTAGAGTGACCCAAAGGATCGTTTTGGGCTTAATCTTATCCTATTAAGATTGATAGAGCATTTAAAGATGCCCGTAGAACTAATTTAGATTATATTTTTTTGCATTGCACCTTTTGTTAAGTCTGAGGGATCATTCCATGGGCCTAAGGGATTTTTCAAAGATTTTCTCTTTATAAATTTTCCAAAATTGCATTGCATGTTCGTGCTTCATCAGTTTGGTTGTGATTGCCTTGTGTTGGCTGCTTTATGCTTGTTAATATTAATTTCAATGTCATTAATGGTTTGTATATCACTTGCAAGTTCCTAGATCTTAGTGTTTGAACTAATGTGTTTCTTCTTTAGATATGACATTTTTAAGTTCGGTTGACCTTTCATGCTTAGTGAGTACCTCATGTCTTGTTGCACAAGCTATACTTTTGTATATTTTTCTTATGTGACTCCTAATACGAGGGACACTTTTTGATTTTCCAATCTCTCGTGGCCGTCGCAAACTTGGATAGTGGTAAGCTTTTTGTGTCAAAAGATTTATTGTTTTCAATGTTTTGTATTGTCAATGCATTTTGTACTTTGATTGTACGGATCTGATGCATATATATTTCTCTAGTTAGATGCTCTTGTACCGGTGATACAAAGTCCATAGTTTGGTTCTTGTACATAGTTTAGTTTTTCCTGGTCACCTTTGGATCTGTTTTGTATATTTTTTTGTTTATACATATTTATGCATGGACCCTATACTATGTGTCTATTTTTAGTTTGCGTTTATTTGATAGGTCTTTCTTGTTATCGTTTATGGCTTTTGGCTTGTTTGTTGAATGGTAGGCACAATTTCTTTCCCAATATTAGGTTTTGACACCAAAACCCAACTACATACGATAAATGCATTGAAAAAAAAATAAGTGGAAACAATAATAAGAATAGGCCTAACCCATCGTTGGCCCACTAAAGTTGGCACCAAGTTTCACTTAGACAACTTAACTGACCGATATTCATTTTAGACACCTTAGGTTGAGTTTCAATTTTTGACACTTTTTGGTGACATGTCATGATGAGTGTAACACACTCATTACTTGTGAGCAAGAGATTTATTCAACCAATTTTTATTTTGTTTTTTCTTCTTCTTACCCGTTTTTTCAACCACCATTTTCTCAAACTTGAACTTCGTTTGGTGAAATAAATATGATGATGCCACGAATGAAAAATCTTATTTCTAATGTTAGAGATTTTCCAAACTTAAATTTCTTTTCTTATTGGGAAATGGGTCAAATATGCCCCTAAACTTTTCAAAAAGGTCTAAATATGCCCCCCGTTTAAAGTTTGGTCCATTTATACCCTTGCCGTCCAACTATTGGTCCAAATATGCCCTTATGGGCATTAGTTGGCCACCTAGAAATATCCAACTCATTTTACTTTTCTTTAAATGCCCAAATGAATTTTCCACGTCATTTTAATATTACAACTTGACATTTATACTATAAAAGAGAAAGGGTCACATATGCCCCTAATAATCCGACCCATTAAAAACACTTTTATGACCCATATTTTATATAATTTACAGAAGGGAAAAAACATACCTTCAACCCGTAGATTTTCTAACCCTAGCGCCGCAATTTGTGCAAGTCTTCAAGAACCCTATCAGCGCCGTAACGTTCTTTTAGTGAAAATGAACAAGTTTAGGAAATTAGGGATTTGTTATGGGTTAAAAGGGATGGATTTTGGGTCGGATACGGGTCGTATAAGTTATTAAAAAGATTGGTCATATAGGTTATATAAAATATGAGTCATAAAAGTATTTTTAATGGGTCGGATTGTTAGGGGCATATGTGACCCTTTCTCTTTTATAATATAAATGCCAAGTTGTAATATTAAAATGACGTGGAAAATTCATTTGATCATCTAAAAAAAAGTAAAATGAGTTGGATATTTCGAGGTGGCCAACTAACGCCCATAAGGGCATTTTTGGACCAATAGTTGCACGGCGAGGGTATAAATGGACCAAACTTTAAATGGGGGGCATATTTAGACCTTTTTAAAAATATTAGGGGCATATTTGACCTTTTTCCCTCTCTTATTTTTGCTCTTATTCCTCCTCGATTTATTTTGAGAAAAAAAACCAAAATTTGGAGAAAAAAAACACGAAAAAGAAATTGAAAAGTTGGAGATGAATAAGAGTGCACTAAGAAAATGAGATAATCCCATTAAGAAAAAATTAACAATGTGATGTGAAATGAACAAATACACATGTATATTTTTAGAATTTTACTAGATCTTGAATTTTTCTTAAAATTTGTCCAACTACATTTAGTTGAAAGAATTTGAATTACATAAACTTAGTAAAATTATATCATAGAAAAATTAAAAAATTTTTAAATAATAGAGATAAATAAAATTTTGGGTATATAGAGAAGAAGATTAAGGGGTGTATACTTGTTGGAGAAGATGATGGAGTGGGGTGGGGGGGATTTATCTCCTAAGCAGATTTTTATAAAAGAAAATGTCCTCATTTAATTTTACATTTTACACCTCATCCGCGAGTGAAACTCACAGACACATCATACTGTTGTTGATTGTATAAGAAGTGTTAAAGTGACACAATTGAGTCTTACCTAAAGTGCTTAAAAGAAACAAAGTTTAGTTGAGGTGTCTAAGTGAAACTTGTTGCTAATTTTAGGGGGTCATCAATGGGTTAGGCCATAAGAATAAAAGGGGTATACAATATAGATATGTATAAAAAGATCAAACATCCAAAACGGCTTGAAAGTGATTGACAAAGATAAAACTATAAATAGGAAACCAACCTATGAACTTAGTATCATCTGTATAAAAGCATCTAAAAATAAAAGGTTTTTTAAATCAGATCTGTCAAATCAGAATACAAACAAAATAGAGAATACAAAAATACAGGAAAAAAGCAAATATGTGGAGGCCAAGAGCTCAAACAGTTGAATATCAACAATGGCCACGAGAGATCTGAACTAAGCGAGCGTGCCTCGTACTAGAAGATGCATTAGAAAAATATGCAAAACTGCAAAATAAGTACCAACATATGGGATACTTAGTAGGCATCATAGGCCCACAGAGCTAACAATGCTCAATAAAACTATATAATAAATAGGCAAGATAGTGCTACCATAATGGAGGTGAAAATAATAATAATGAGGAATACTCACCAAAAAAACATACATACATAAAACACAAGGCAATGCAATTCATGTGCAGAAAATAAATGAATAAAGTAAAAAGTTCTGGAATCATTTCGTCGGGTGCCTCGTGGCTCCCTGATTTAATTATGGAACCCGTCGGTACTCAACATGTGAAATAAAAGTAAAATGCAGTGTTAAGTTTACGGGTTGTTATAGCTCATCAACATATCAATTATATATAAAGTGCAACCCATAATATCCCTTAGACTTACAATATCAAGTAGCAACCTCCCATATCACATAAAGATTTCGGAAAAATCTTTTTAAAGTAGTTTATCCTTTCCATCCAACACTTTAAAATAATGTTTTTCCTCTAATAATATTCATGTCTAGAAAGTGAAAACAATAAAATTTAAGTAAATATCCCTTTACAATTTAAACCTCTTCAAATAAAGTGCTTTCTTCATCACCCCTATATTTCCTCAAATAAAAATAATATTACACTCCCTCGAAATCCAAACTATAAGAAATCACAAAAAACCGTTTAAATATTTCAAATAGAACTTCCTTTTGTTTCTATTTTAACAACATGTCTCATGAAGATGTCGTGCGCATGAATGCATGAAAATCAAATTCAATCCATTCTCAAGTAAGCCACAACATACAAATAATCGGGTACGCACCCGTCACAACATAGTCGTACTGATAAAAAAATAAAAGTTTGAGGATAATTAGAAAAGGGCACACAATTACACAAAACCAAACATGTATAAATCTATGTTTTAAACAAACTAGAAACATTCTAAAATTTAAGGGATCCTTGTAAAAAAACTAGACCAATATCCAAAAAATGGAAGATACATTTAAGGATCATACAAACCTAAAATATCATCCTAAAATTTTACTTAAAATCAGTGATACTAAATTTATATAGGATCGGACTATGTCTAAAAAGTAGAAAGTGTTACCTATCTCAAGGTGGAAACTGCACTTGAACATCAACTGATGTGATTTTCCTTTTTGAAGTGCCTCAAAATACTGTCACGCTATAAAAATATAATATATACGTCAATATTTATTGATACTGATTTACTTCTTATAAATTTAGGCATGAAATCAGGTCAAAAATTAACCTACAAATAACAATAACGAATTGGAAACTAACTCCATCACTCTGTTCCCCTCGAGATGAGGATCATAGGACCCAAAGTTAGGAAAATAAGATAACTCAT
The DNA here is from genome assembly GCF_001406875.1 of Solanum pennellii. NCBI lineage: Eukaryota > Viridiplantae > Streptophyta > Magnoliopsida > Solanales > Solanaceae > Solanum > Solanum pennellii. Next base: position 39,977,579 of record NC_028648.1, on the reverse strand, counting down.
CCATACCTCAATTGGTCATATACTACACTTTAAATAATAAGAAAACTAGGAATATGATCTTAAATATGGAATCGGATTATCTAAATATAGATAGAATACGTACAAGAATGTGACGGTGAAGGAAACTACCTTTGAATCAATTCAAATGGTCAAGAAATGAGAATTACACCTTGATCATAACTCTCTTTAATAATGAGTTCTTTAAAGAAAATAGGAAGACCGAAAGAGTCATATCACTAGCGATAACTGCAAAAATGGTCGAATGGCCGCTTAAGCGGTGACCTCAAAAGCAGTCGAAGGGTAGTTAAAGTGGCATTATCATATTAGTAGACTATCACAAAAGCTTTCATGAGGCTGCTTAAGCTGCCAAATTTCCTACTATTTCTAAACTAGAAAAGAGTCTCCCAAAGTGGTCGTACCGGCATCTTTGCATCAGCAGAAAGCTAAGAAGGAATGTTTTCTGAACGGATCCTCGAGACTTATTTGTAACTCCTTCAAAATAAGAGAAATATGCTATAAGAAATTGATATTTTGAACCTAATGAAATTGATGAAACAACTAAGGGAGACCATGTTGATAAATTGGACCTAAGTCAACCCTTACACAGTTAAACCAAAACCAGCATAACGCAAAACATCATAAAATCATCCGAATCACCTTAGCATCTGAACCAAAGGTCATTCTGGACTAAAATAAAGGTTACTAAGATAATTACACTGATAAAGAAATTGTGTCCAGACATGTTTATTAAAAATATTGATCAAATTTAACCTTTTGCAAACATTCAAAAAGATCTCACCTAACAGCTCAAACTTAGAGAAAATGCCCCGGGACCCAAACCAACCATGCTACTAACCCAAAATCAACCTTCTAAAGGTGTTGCAATTGCATGAATCCCATACAATATTAAATTATATGGATGTTGAACAAAACTAAGTCTTTCAACACAAAAGCTCCAAAAAGATAAAAACTCACTCAACACTCCCCCGACAACGGTAGAAAGAATACCACCAATCCCAATACCTCAGAAACACCTAAAGGCAAGCAAATGACCATGAGGGTCATTACATCAATATGAACTGTCCTTTTAAAACTTATTATTATACTCATACTATGTTTTTTTCTACCAATCTATCCTCGGCACTAGAGCCCACTATAAAATAGAAGACTCGCCTATTCGGTCATCAAATCTTTTCATTATAAACTTTTTTTCCAGTCTTTTTTTGATCAAATTACATATTACTTTCTTCAGTCATTTTTATATTATTTATCATAATTACTAAAATAACACATTTTCTTTTTAGATTCCCTTTTCTTTGTTTAAAGAGAGTTGGATTTGTGTTGGTAAGCAAATGAGTCTACTTCATAAGATCAACATTATTTTCATCATCTGGTTTCATGGCAATGAAAAACACAAAGTAGAAATAATGGATGTGACATCAAGAGAAGAGACACTGACACCTTATATAAATATAATCACACCAAAATAATGAAGTTACTACATACTTGGTATAATTGATTGTTTAGTTGCAAGAAGAAATGAAAATTATCAAAGACTCTGATTAAGGTATCCATAATGGAAAATACAATCTGTTTGGATTTCGGGAGACCCCATCTATGAACCCTATATTGAACTCATATTTTCTTATAATTTTCCAAACGTATACCGAAGAAACCCATAAATTCCCTTGATAACCCATCCATTAGAGACATATCCACCATAAATCAACAATCTATAGGTCCATCACATAGTACCCCATAGTCACTCAACCAATATAATACTCCAAGTACTAAATCACTACCAAAATTATATATTCACATACCAACTTAGTTAACAAATGTTAAAATGGCATATCATCATACCAAGCTCCACTACATTTTCACCTAAGTAATCCATATTTCAATAACTATTCCTCAAGTTTGTAAAGTGTAATCGAGGATACATTTGCTAAGATAATTCACACCTCAAAAACATCTCCTCAAGTTTAAACAAAACTACCCATTATAGGGAAATAGATATATAACAGAAAGTTATAGAGAAAAAATGTTAGAAAAAATAATCGCAATAAAAAGGTTTTCAAGACTCAGCCTAGGTTTAGTTCCAACTCCATCGCTATGAGAACTTTCAGGACTCATTATGACTATTATGAGTTCCTGGTAATGTCATTTGAGTTGAAAATTAACACAACAACATTAATGGATAGATGACACATGTTTTCAAGCCTTAAATTGAGTCTTTCGTGTTTATTTTTATCAACGACATTATTGCTAACTGAAGGAGTAGAAAGGAGCATTAGAAATATCTAAGGATTATGCTACACATTTCTAGAGACTAGAGGATTTATGCTAAGTTCACAAAGTATGCGTGTTGGATAGAGTTTATAGATTTATAGTGGTATATAATGTTCAAGGACGGAATCATGGTAGATCTAGTAAAGTTTGCGGTCGTTTATAGTTGGCCTAGACATAGCTTAGTCTCATAGGTTTGGAGTTTTTATGGGATGGTAATCTACTACAAGAGGTTCGTTGAAGGATTTTCATCTTTTGCAATGTCCTTGACTAGATTGACAAAATTGTACATTCCTTTTCAGTGGATAGATGAGTGTGAGTTGAGATTTCAAAATTTGAAGGATCTTCCTACTAAAACTTCTATTCTAACTCTTTCAGTTAAGGGTGAGGGGTTTACGGTGTATTATGACACATTATGTTTGTTTAGGTTGTGTTTTGACGTACCAAGGTCATGTTATAACGTATGTGTTAAGGTAAGTAGCTTAAAGAGTATGTCACAACCCAAGGTATAACATGGCGCATAGGTCGCTAAGAGGCCCTACACAAGCTACTTAGCATGCATAAATAATATTATTGAAAACCAAGAGATTTAAAACAATGTTTCATATAAAAGAGTTTATAAAACGAAGCGGAAGTCTACATCTCAATTGCCATATATTATATCAAGAGTGACCGGATGTAATCTTGGAATCATGTACAATATCTGAAAGTACAGAATAAAAGTGATAAAAGGTTTCGTCCTCAAAATATGAGGACTCACCACTACTAAGTATGATCAAGGTGATTCAAAGCCAAACGGATGAGAAACTGAAAAGTCGGACCCTGTATTAGAGAACAATGTAGGCAAGAGTATGCATTAGTAAAACAAATGTACAAAGTATGATAACAATGCAAATCATGCTAAAAATGACCTTGTCATGCTCATACAAATACCAAGTTAAAACCATAAGAAAGAGGTTAGAAAACATCATAATAATCATGGTCAAATGAAAGCAAAACTTCTCTTTTGAACACTAAGGAAATAATATTTTAAGTAGCCGTAGTTCATCATTAGTGTGGGAATTATTCTTAACCGACATAGAAATCTATGAGCTATAACATGGAATTCGGTGTCTGCCCTACACTAAAGGGGGTGTTCTTACTTGTCAAGTCAAGAACCTTAACTTTTAGTTGACTAGCTAATGTCTATCTTAGACAATCATCCTATGGTGACACATAGGTATGAGATAAGGAGATTGCCACTAAAAACACGACCTCTAGGTACGGGAGATCTTCCATATCAATATCCTCTTCATGCTAAGCATAAATCCCATAGAATAGTCATAATTATTTACTTGACTAATCTTTCATAAAAGGCACTTCAAATAGCCAATCCAAAGTAACTTTCTTTAGAATAGCTCTAAAAATTGATTCTAAGTTAGTTGAGAAACCTTTCAACTCTTAAGAATTTTTATGTAAGAAAATCCTATCCCAATCATGTTTTCATGTGTATATGAGAAATCCTTTCACAACTCAACAACAACAACAACAACATTGATACTTCATTGTCAACGCATCCTTAAGACATTTACGTCAATTTCATAAGAACATGCATATTTTCATAAACTCATATTTCTTAGTTTAAAACTCACGTTATATCATCATAGCTTAGTAAACATGGGTTATGCATGAGTTCATGGGGAATCATCTTTAAAACATGGAATTATCTCAATTCATGCATAATATTTCATAAAAAATCAAATAAATCAACATTGCAAGGAACCCATGAGATGGAAGAAAACCCTAACTTAAATTGGGGAATTTAGCAATTCTATGGAGGAAAAAGCTCCATAGATGAAGACTATCATACCATGATACCAAAAGTTTTAAATCAATGAGAGATTAGGGTACTTGATCTTGGCACCCTTACTTTCTTCTTCAAACATCTAGAGAGAAATATTTGGGAAGGATGAACTTGTTCTTCTTTTGGGAAATTGAGAGAATGAATTAAATACGGTGGTTTTGGGGGTAAAAACCTTTTTATAGGGCTTTGGGTAAAGGGTAAAACAATATGGTTTTCAATTAAAACAATTAGGAAAAGACCTGACTTAAAAACTAATGGACCATCTTCAGGATGACCTTCACGGCCCATCAAGGACTCCACAAACCATTTGGTCATCGTGAACCTTTACCAGGGGCAAGGGGAGAGACCCCTTCTTGGTTAGACACTTGACGACCGCCATCACGGCCCGTCAACCTTACCGCAGGCCTTTTAGGCCTCTGTGGGAGGGATACAGACCCTAGCAGTTCTTGCAAGTCTTCACGAGCCTTGTAATGAGTTGTGGTTCCTTTGACGACCCGTCAAGGGCTCCGTGAAGAGTCTCATAGCCCTGTTTTGGGATGGTAACATTCTTGTTTTGCCCTGTTTCTAGACTTCTCAATTTTGTGGTGTTACAATATCTCCCCCTTGGGAACGTCCATCATCGAATGAGATTCTAAACATCATAAGGGAGGTAGGAATTCAAACCTAACAACCCTACTTGCATTAAATCCCATAAATACACATATTCGAGTAGGAAACCTCAACTTTAAGCTAAAGCATGTTTATGATATTATTACTCAGACTCAAATGCACATAATCATTAAGAAATTAATCAACTAACTCATTTTCTCACTTTTTCATGAACATGCATAAATGAGGAAATCATGGAAATATATAAGACATATGACACCAAAGGAGTAAACAATGAGGAAATAAATACCTCGATCTATAGGGATGGAGGGAAACAGATGAGGATAACGGGATATAATATCAACCTCAGCCTCCCATGTATCACTCTTAACTAATTGATTTATCTGAAGAAATTTTACCGAAAAAATTTCTTTATTTCTCAACTTTTGAACTTGCTGGTCTAAAATCTCAACCAGAACTTATTCATAAGAAAGTCTATCCTTTATGCCAGGACTCTCCAATGTTACTATATATGTTGGATCACCAACAACTTTCTTCAACCAGGAGACATGGAATACCGGATGCACCGATGCCAAGTCATTAGTCAAATCAAGTTCATAAGTAACCTTACCAACACGCTTCAAAATTTGATATGGGCCAACATAACTGAGAGTAAGCATCCCTTTCTTCCCAAATCTCATTACACCCTTCATGGGTGAAATTTTAAAGTAGACCCATTCATTTATCTCAAACTCAAGATATCTTTTTCCAACATCGGCCTAGGTCTTTTGCCGAATTTGAGACATTTTTAACCTTTCTCTAATAAGTAGAACCTTCTCAATATCCTCATGAACCAACTCATGACCTATCAAAGCAACTTCACCCACTTCAAACCAGCCTATGGGAGATCTACACCCCCTACCTAATAGAGCCTCAAAACCATACCAATACTGGAGAGATAGTTATTTTTATATGCAAATTCAATCAAAGGAAAATAATCATCTAATTACCCTTAAAGTCAATTACACATGCTTTCATCAAATCCTCCAAAGTTTGGATAGTTTGCTCCATATGCCTATCAATTTGTTAATGAAAGGTCGTATAAAGCTTAACACGAGTACCAATATCCTTTTGGAAAGATTTCTAAAACCGAGAAGTAAATTGGGTACCATGATCATGATCAGAGATAATGGACAAGGGCACTCCATACAACCTAACCATTTCCCTTAAATACAACTTAGAACAGTCCTCTGACGTATAAGAAACTTTGACATGAATGAAATAAGCTGATTTTGTCATTTAATCTACCATAATCCAAATCGAGTCATGTTGTTACCGAGTGTGAGGTAAACCAACAATGAATTTCATATTCAGGTCTTGCCACTTCCAAGTAGGAATACCAATATCTTGAGATAAACCTCCTGGTTTTTGATGTTTAACTTTCACCTGTTGACAATTATGACACTTAGCCAATAATTTCACAATATCATTCTTCGTCCCATGCCACCATAGACCTCCCGCAAGTCACGGTACATCTTGGTGGCTACCGGATGAATGAAATATCATGAACTATGAGATTCTGATAAGATCAGATTTAATCTCTCAAATCATCTATGTAAAATGACCTTGATAATGAAACACACTATCTCTCCCTTAGAAGAAAGCTTGTACAGACTTTTTAAGCATTGCTTTCTTCAATTAATCAAAGTCGGATCAAGAACTATCTTAGTATTTACATATTCCACAAAAAACAATTCTGAACCATTTTGAACCATAATATTTCCCTTAGTTGAGTCTACCAATCAAACAGCCATCTGGGCCAATCTATGAATATCTCAAACCAATTCCTTCTTACTATCCTCTACATGATCAACACTACCCATTGAAAACAACTTAGAGCATCCCCTACTGCATTTTCATTACCAAGGTGATGTAGAACACTCATATCGTAGTCTTTCGTAACTCAAGCCACCTTTTGTTGGAGAAGATTTAGCTCCTTCTGATTAAACACATATTGCAAAATTTTGTGGTTGATAAATACATCAACATGAACACCACCGCTAATTCCAAATCATGGGTAGGATAGTTATTTTCATGCACCTTAAGTTTCCTTGAGGCATAGGCAATGACTTTCCATTTTGCATAAGGACACACCCTAACCAAATTCTAAAAGAATTAAAACAAACAACAAACCCATCAATTCCTTCCTGTAAAGTCAACACTAGAGAACAAGTAATTCTATCTTTCAATTTTTGAAAACCCTTTGACAAGCTCCCTACTATAAGAATTCGGCTTTCTTTTGGGTCAAAGTCGTCAATATAGAGAAACAATCGATGAAAATCCTTCCACAAACCTTCTATAGTAACCGGCTAAACCCAAAGAAACTTTTGATAGTTGAAGGGGATAGATGTCTAGGACAAGTCTTTACCGAATCCATCTTCTTAGGATCTACCTCAATACCCTTTTCCAAACAATGTGACCCAAAAGGCCACAAACTTCAAACCAAGCTCACACTTACTAAACTTAGCAAAGAGTTTTGGTCCTTGCAAGCTGACAACACAATCCTCAAATGATCGGTATGCTCGTCTTCACTCATTGAGTAGATCAATATTTCATCAATGAACACAATCACAAACATATACATGTATTGCCTAATCACCCTATTCATCAAATCCATAATTGCCGCTTGAGCATTAGTCAAACCAAATGACATTACCAAAAACTCACAATGATCATATCGAGTTCAAAAATTCGTGTTCAAAATGTCATCTTCCTTCACTCTCAACTGGTGATAACCCGACCGAAGGTCAATCGTAGAGAAGTAACTTGCCCCTTGAAGTTGATCGAACAAATCATATTTCCTTGGAAGAGGATATTTGTTCTTAAACGTAACCTTATTCATTTCAGATAGTCAATACACAAATGGAGTGAACCATCTTTCCTTCTATTAAACAAAACTGGAACACCTGTTAGAGAGATACTTTCACAACACAACAACATTGATACTTCACTCTCAAGCATCCTTGAACATTTACAACAATTTCATAAGGCCATGCATATTTTTCATAAACTCATAACTCTTAGTTCAAGACCCACATTATATCATTATAGCTTAGAAAACATGGGTTATGCATGAGTTCATGGGGAATCATCCTTAAAACATGGAATTATCTCAATTCATGCATAATGATTCATAAAACAATCAAATAAATCAATATTGCAAGTAATCCACGACATGGAAGAAAACGTAACTTCAATTGGAAAATTCTAAATTTAGAATTGGGGAATTTAGAAACTCCATGGAGGCAAGAGCTCCATAGAGAAAGACTACGATTTTTGCATAAATAACTATACATCAATCAAAAATATGTGAGTATCTATTATGAGAATCTTCATTGTTCCACTTTTGGTCAACTCATAGCATCTCATAGAGAATTAAAGAATACTTTAACATAGAAAATCTAGGTTGAAAATAAGAATGTATGGTGAACCTGAATCTAATCTTTTTGTCAAATCATTTAAATAAAAATGCAATTTTTGCAACAAAATTAAAATATGTAATGAATAAAAAATGAAGTGTTGAAGACTTTGTAGATACAATTTAAATAAATACATGTACAAGACAAATATCAGAAAATTAGAAGTCCTGGCCATCAACATAAGTCTAAATTGAGAAGCAGAAATCGTATAGAAGCTAGTTTAAAGTGATGCGTGAAATCCTAAAATCCCAATAGGGATAACTCCTAAATAATTTTATAATAAATGATAATTATGATATTATCCTCTTTAATACTTTTGTGATATTTAGTCATGTGGACTTTCTAGAAAGGCTCAAGTTAAACATTAGAAATCACCTAGTTTTAATATGAAATTACAATCTACCTCTTTAATTTGTAATTCTTTAAAAGTAACACAAACCTGATACATAATATGTAGCTCGATTAAATTAAAGAGTATCTCAGATACATTATAATATAGACCGAATACATAATATGTAGCTCGGATACATTAAAAGCTAGTTCTAATATAAATATGTAGCTTGAATACATTAACAACTAGCTCACATACATTATTAAAAAAACCGGATACATAATGTGTAGCTCGGATATATTAAATATTGGCTAGGATACATTAAAGAAAGGGAAAATTACTCATCATAACTATATTTTGCTATAATTACCACTCACGACTAACATTATACATTAATTCTTTGGGCTGACTTCGAGTTTGTATAATTAGTCACGTTTGTATACATATAAGTTGTCAAAATATACAAATACATATGTATGATATATAAAATTATTTAACCTATATACATATACAATTCTTCTCTCTCCCACTCTCTTCCCTCTCTCACTCACCTCTCTCCTCCCTCTCACAATCTCGCTTGCCTATATACAAATGTATATGTATAATATACAATTATATACATATACAATTCACCTCTCTCTCACTGCTTCCCTCTCTCTCTCGCAACTCTCCTCCCTCTCCTAGTCTCGCTCGCCTCTCTCCTCCCTCTCCCAGTCTCGCCTGCCAAAAATATAAATACATATGTATAATATACAATTATTTAACTGATATACATATACAATTCACCTTTTTTCCACTCTTTTTCCCCTCTCTCTCCCAGTCTCACTCTCCTATCTTCTTCAATAACAGGTAGCTACGAATTGTAACTATCAAACTATAGCTATGGAGAGTAATTAGACTATTTTTAAGTAGTATGTGAAAGTTTCCCTTAAAGAAATAATGGATTTTAGAGGTTTTTAGAAATAGAAGGGGATATTGGAATAAGGAAAATATAAGACGTGTATTTCAATAATTTTTGATATATGTATATATATATATATATATATATATATATATATATA
>NC_028648.1:39939764-39967847 GCF_001406875.1 Solanum pennellii | reverse complement strand
TATATATATATATATATATATATATATATATATATACACACACACACACACACACATATATATATATATGTACACACATATATATATATATACATATATACACACACACACATATATATATATATATACACACACATATATGTGTGTACATATATATATATATATATATATGTATGTGTGTATATATATATATGTGTACATATATATATATATATGTGTATATATGTATATATATATATATATATGTATATATATATATATATATGTATATATATATATATATGTATATATATATATATATGTATATATATATATACACACATATATATATATGTATATATATATATATATATGTATATATATATATATATATTAAGATACTTATTTTTGTAATCTAAATATATTTAAGTATTGACATTTATAAAAAGGGATGTTGTGGGTAAATACAAATACTTTTTCTGGGTATTTTATAATTTACGATTAGAAAGATTTATGAAGTAATGATGACTAGTTGGTGATGTTAGCGTAAAATCAAGAGCAACAATTAAATTATTAAATTTACTAGTCCCTGTTAGTGTTGGGCGATTTGTACAAATTAATGAGAAGATTATCCAATTGTGCAAAAGTCATAATAATTAGTAGAATCACCTTTTCTTCTTCTTCTTTTTGAAGTGAGCTCTTTTAATTATCGTTAATTCATGTTTAAGTAAGATTTACCATCAGTTTTTGTTGTTATAGTCACAACTAATTGGTAAACCGGTCGAACCTGATCAAACCAAATCGATTTATGTTATTTTTGTAATAAAATCGTGGATTCCTATTTAAGTGTATAACTGTCCTGGACAATTTGGATGATCTTTTTAATATATGGAAAAAAATATAAAAAAATCCAAATCGAATAAGCTTACATGGATGTAAATATAATTCATACATTAACAAGTTAAATTTAATATATAAATATATTTTATAGCATTTTTTAAATATAAAATACAACATAGGTCCTAGGTCTCTGGTGACTTGAAAACTTTGAGTATTTGCTCTTTGATTAGTCTTTACTTAATTAGGTTTAAAATAAAAAAATAATGTGATAAATACTCTATCAAACAATATATCAAATTTATGCATTAAATGTTTAATACCAAACAATACGATAACAAGGCTTTAAATTCTTGTCTTCTTAGTAAAGAACTATAGTGTTTCTTCAAGAATATATTTGTGAAAGATATATTTTATAGTAGTATATAAAACGAGAATTAACTAAACCGTAACGATACCAAAGAGAAACCGATATCATTGAGATGGTTTAAAAAAAATAATTTTGGTTTATATATTATAAAGTACCTGAAAATTGGGATGGTATAATTTAAAAAATAATTAGCCACACCGTACCATTGAAACCTTAATTTGCATTTTTGTTCTAAAAATTTATGTCTATTCTAGCATGACTTCATTTTATGTTTATACTAGGTAAATTGTCCGCGCTTTGCGCGGTGGTGAACTACATCAATTATCTACTTTTGAACATTTAATAATATAACTGTTTTCGAGAGGGTACAAACCCTACCATGAATTGTCAAGAATATTTTATCCAAAAAAGAAATGAATTGTGTTTTTAATCTTAAAAAGAAAAAGATTTTATTCTAAGTGTTTATGAATTTTGTTATTAATTCTTGATTTTACTGTAGTTGTTCATCACCAAAGTCTTTGGAAATGATATGTAGTTGTTTCATTGTTTATATTTGTATTTTCAAAAATTGGTACAAACATTTTATTCATCAATTGCAAGAGTTTATCTCCTACTCAAAGCCTCTACATACAGAATCTAATATTATTCATCTTATATAATTAGTTGTGTACTTGATAAGTTGATTAAAATATAAAAACGCATATCTTGAAGTTCAATGAAATAACGTATGTCACTCAAATATTTTGAATTAAATGATGCCTTGGCATGTCCCTTATTCAAAATCATACGTAGTCGATGACACTAATTTGAAAGCCAAAAGATATATTTTGTTGTTTATGTTTCGATCAATATAGTAAAACTTTATTTTTGGGACTTTTAATCTAAAATTTATAAGAAGATTATTATTTTTTTAATATTTGATTAATATATATTCATCATACTTTGAGGGGTTATTCAATGACTCCAACCCAACATTTGAACCCCAAACGTTTGACTAAGGTTGAGTAAAATACTTACCATCCCACTACATTCCTTTATTTATTGGATGTCACTGATCGATTGAATGCCTCGATAAGATTAGAAAGTTGAATAAATAAAATACAAAGGTAGTGTGGAACCACCATAACTTTTGATCACTCAAAATTCCTTCTTAGACATCTCATATATCTTTTAACCACTGAAAACTCTATAAAGATCGATTTATTGTACAAGTTTAAGAATTCTAATCTACATGACAATAATAGTACATCAAACTCATGATTAACGTATTTTTACTTCAACATAATGATCAAAAGCGTAAACATAAACAAAAAATTTAAAACATGTAATCAATAAATAAAATTAATAACATAAGCATAAATTAATGACTATAAAAAACATACCAAGACCTGTGATAATAAAATGAAACATAAGAGAAAAAATCGAGTCCATTGAATGCACATTGTCTTTTTAATGAAATTATTTCATTCTAGTACCTACGGGATAAAGGAATAAATCCTCTCAGGGTAGAATAATTCTATTCACTAGTGTGGTGATACAAAAGCAATGGTGTCAGTGAGCCACTCAACAAGATAAAAGTAAACAAATATTTAATTGTGCAGGCGAAGAAGAAGAAGTCCAAAATTTTCATTTTTTTGAAATGAGAGGAAATTCCTCTATTTATAGACTACAAAGGGTAGAATGAATAAATGTTTATTGTGCCTTATTGGAAAGGTCACAACTCTTTAGACAAGTAACAATCTTTTGGACAACTCACAATTATTCATTAAAGTTGCAAATCTTCATAAAAGTCGTAACTCTTCGTAAAAGTTGCAACTTTTCATAAAAAAACACAAATTTTTGTAAAAGTCACAACTTTTCATAAAAGTCACAACTTTTTTATAAAGGTCACAATTTTTTTTATTTATAAAAGTCACAACTTTTGATGAAAGGAAAGGCTAATTTTTGAAAATAAATGAATTTAAAGGGAATAATGATTAGTGGCGGCGCCACATAGGGGGGACTAAACTTCTCTTCTATATAAATATATGATATTCTGTATTAACATATTTGAATTACTTTTGTATGGATAGAGAAAATTAAAGATGTCTAACTTCTTCTCTCTTCTAAAATTTCTCTACGAACCCTAGTTGTGTTGTCTATTGTGGCTGTCGGCCAGCCACCGATGGTGGTTGGTCAAATTTTTTCTTTTAATGATTTCTATGTTCTTCCTATTGATAAAAGTGAAGCTAGTATAAATTATAGTGTGATCTTATATGGTGCCAAAACCTAATTTGTCTATTGACAAATCTTTTCATGATTCTGTTGGATCAACATCACAACAATCCACATCTACTTAGTGTAAGGAGTTTATCATGGTGGAAGGTATCCCACATGATAAATAGACTGAGAAAGAGGTTTAAATCATGAATAGAATTCAAAACCTTCAGTTTACAGTTATTGACAAATTTATCTATAACTTCACATATATGGAATAAATGCAAAAAATTATCCCCAAACAATGTTGTATTAAGGGTGACTATCAAACTGGTTACTTCGAGAAAAACATATTTTGATAAGATTATCTGAAGAAGTATATTTCATTAACCTAATATCAAAAGGGGCTTTCTATATCACGTGAAAAGATGGGTACTTTTGCCTTATGTACATGCTCATGTATGATTCAAGGTTCAAAATAAATGAAGAAACAACAAAATCCTAGCATGGATATATTTTCCCAATCTTTTACCTACTTACTTTGTTAAAGAATGTTTGTTCTCATTAGCATCGACAATGGAAATCCAGTGCAACTTGATCTAGCCACTATTAATAAAACTGATCAAGTTGTGCTAGGGTGACAAATTTGATTGATCTAAAAGGTGACTTTTTTCCGAATCAATTTCAATGGATATTGAAATGATTCTTCTTGGGAAGTAAGGTCAGAAGAGATATATATCAGATATAACTGTATTCTATTTTATTTTTGATGAATGTAAAATGCAAGGGCATACCACACATGAGTGTATAGTTCATAATAAACAGAAGGTGAGACTGGAAGATACATGAAAGAAAGTGGAGGAGACTAGAGATCAACAAAAACTTAGGATGCATCAACCATTTCAATTATTTCACAAAGGAAAAGCTAAAATCATGTCTAATGGAAAATTAGTTGGTGATCCAGGACCGTGGAAGATGGTTGGACGTGAAGCCAACAAACAAGTAGTTTATACTTCTATTCAAAATACTAATAAGTTTCCTACTTTATAAGATGATCCACAAGCAATCAGATCAAACAATTATGAGAGTCAAGAATCAACAAGCCCGAATGAAGAGGATGAGGATATAAGCATGTGCAGTCTAGCAAGGAATGGGTGTTACAAACTAATAGGAAGTAAGAACTTCCAACATAAGGAAGGTTAACAACTTAATAAGTGAACAACCAAGGACTTGGAGTTTTGAAAAGACTTTATATACTCTTCAAAGTGTAGTTAACATTCAGGCAAAGAGGCGTAAAAATGGTTGAAAGGGCAAATAAAGTGATTAGGATACCATTTTAGGAAGTGTGGAGTACCAATGTAGTGCTGACAATGAAGATGATCTATGCATTACTATTAATTCAGTAATTCTGCATAACCTAATGTCAGATGATATTGAAGAGAATAAATATTAAGGGAAGGTAATTGTAGAAGATAATATGTCAAACACAACTATAGTACTACCACACCAACAAGTTGATCTTTTATAGTAGCCATGAGTTATCCTGCAATTCAAGTCAATAATCAATAGTTAGATAACAAGTTTCAATGTTAGTTGAAAGAGTGTAGGGAAGGGATATGGATGTGACTGGAAAGGAAAATCTCAAGGAAGACTTCTCATAGACAATAGTTGAGTTTCCAGTGATGGTTCAACTGGATGATAGTTAGTTGATTCAAGTGGAATCCCCTAATAGAATATTAAAGAACATTATCTCTCATAATGTTGATCTAGGAAATACTGTTAACGGAGAATAAGATGGTACACTAATTGCTAAAGATTTAATGAAGGAAGACAATACTGATGAATTGTGGGATGTTCAGCTTGAGGCAATACTATCACTAAGACTGTTGAAAAGTACAAGAAAAGGGAAGAAACAAGTCAATAGTGATAAAATGTACCTATCAGAGTTCAGCCTAAAAAGATTAAAACAGGTCCTAATAAACAATGAATGCTTTTATATGAAATATTAGATCAGTCATATCGCAACAAGCTTTTGAAAGAGTATTATGTTGCATAACCACCATAAATTCTCATTTGTGGGATTATTAGAACCTTTTCAGAATATTAGACACATCAACATGTATGAGAAACGATTGAACATGCCATTTGCTACTGTGATTTTAAATGACAAAATTTTGTTCTTTGAAAATATTAGGATTAATGCTACTGTTGCAAAGAGCTTAGATCAACACCATGATGTTTCACAATCATCTAATCTCATATATTTTCTTTGTAACACCGGTTTATGCCAAAATTACTGATAGACATATTTGAGGTGGCATCATCAATGACTAATCCCCTGTTTTGTAGGGGTGATATTAATGTGGTATTCAATGCTGTAGAAACAATAGATGGTCCATCGGTTCATGATCTTGAACATGAGGATTTTCATAATTGCATTTCATCTTATGATATTACATAATACAATTTAAGGGAAGCCCTTGCACTTGGTGAAATGGAAGGGCTGGGCATGACTGCATTTTGGAAACATTGGACAGAATCCTAATCAATTAAGAGATGCAAGAAAGTTTACCCCTATGGAGGTGGAACACTTAGCAATGATAGGATCAAATCATTCCCCAACATTTCTCTCTAGCAAGGATGGGGAGATTAATTAATAAGAAGAAACTTTTTAGATTTCTTTAAGTCACGGGTTGACAATCCAAAGAAAGGTAGTTAGACATATTTGATTTGTTAATGAGTCCCAAAATTTCTATTTTGACTTTAAAGATAAATCAATAAAGTCAAATCAACATAACAAAAATGGAGTTGAGAAACATATGGAGACATTTTTAAGCAACTTATTATCAGGGTGGATATTCTTAAAACAATTAAGAAGTTATTTAAAGAATTCCCAAAGGTTGACAACAGGAAAGTGCTACACAGAGCACATGCTGAATATGAGAAATACTTGCATTATGAATAGATATTTTGGCAATAAAACGTTGGGTATGATTAGTTTGATAGTGGAGACAAAAACACAAAGTTCTTTCACAATATTCTGACGGGTAGGAGAAGAAAGCTACAACTTCAAAGAATTCAACATGGTAAGAAGAGGCAGGTTGAAATGATAGAGAAGATTGTTCATTTATTTCAAAGTCAGTTTTTACAAGAGAGGGATGCTACTGATTTCTCTTTGTTGAGAATATCCCCTCTCTTATAAATAAAGTAGAAAATGATTTGTTGTGCAAACAACCTTCTATATACATATATATATATATATATATATATATACACACACACACACACACACACACACACACACACATATATATATATACATGTGTATATATATATATATATATATATATATACATGTATATATATGTGTACATATATGTGTACATATATATATATATATACATGTGTATATATATATATATACATGTATATGTGTACATATATGTGTACATATACATACATACATACATATATATATATATATATATATATATANTACATACATACATACATATATATATATATATATATATATATATAGGAATTCTCTTAAATAAAAATTAAAAAATTAATCAACAATAAAATCATTCGTAAAAAAATCAAAGTAACACAATGTCATAACCCGAAACCATACCCTAGAAGTTAGGGTACAATCTTGGATTGTGACCGGCGTCGTCGACTTCTCGAATTTCTTACACAAGCCCTTTCATATCATTCATTGCATATATATAGTGAAAAGTAGTATGAAATTAAAACTTTTCACAAAACATAATATAGTCTTCGAAATCTCTTTCATATAAAAGTAATAGGAAATACTAAGTCTCAATCTCATCATCTTAAGACACAAGAATACTTGGGACACGGACCATACTTCAAAATACGAATATAGAAATACTTAGTCTATTATAATACTTTGAATGAAAACATAAAAGACATATATGCCCTCGAGTCAAGTGAGTCTCTTAAACGATCTTCTAAGTCTAAGTCTTCACTTCTCAAAGCTCCTCACCTACCAAGAACTATATAGATAGATAAAAGCATGGAGTTAGTACAAACACATGTATTAAGTATGACTATATGCATAAAAATCATGAAAATGGACTTTATTGGAAATATGAATCTTTTCATTTAAAAATCATATTATAATCATAATAACATCACAAATCAATGTAGAGACACATAAGATACTTCTAGCATGTAATTTCTCACTTAAGGTCATCCTAAGATTCACTTAATTCACACAAAGAGAGACCGCCCATACACCCTCTCTAGATGTGCCTAAACGACCCTTAAGATTACCTATAATGATTCCAATACATACTTACAAAGCAATCATAAACACCAAGGTAAGGTTCTTCTACCAAAGGTGAACTCTAAGTATCACTTGAGTGAGTTGTGAAGGGAACGCCCATAAAATCCCTTTCACACACACATTTAAGTGATCCTATAGACTCTTTAAGATAGAATCATTCTCGCTAAGTCACCAACACATAAATCATATGACATTCTCTTCCCAAAGGCTATCAAAAGACCTACTTGAGTATATCAAGAAGATAACGTCCATAGTGACCTCTTCGAGATTACCTAAATAGTCCTTAAGACTACCTAGGGCTTAGATCATGTCCACAAAATCAACCAACTTCCCTAACTAGAGTTATCCTGAAGACTTCCAAAGATAAGACATGAAGAGATCTTCCCTTATGCCCTCTTTGTACTTTAGCTAAGGAATCCTTAAGTCACTTTAGATTAGGTACTAATTTATTTACATACTCCTTAACAAAAGTCATTAGTTCATTAGTTCATTAAGACTCATACATCACATAAAGGACATTCAAATAATTGTCTTGTACAAGACCTAGGAACTCCACTTAACATCTTGAAAGTCTATTTTGCAATGTCTAGATAGCGTCCCATACCACCACCTAAACTCCATAAACTCCTCAAATGCTAATAGGTATTCCATATGATGAGAATAGGAAATAACCGACATAGACCATGATAGCAAGACATGGAATCCAGAGTTCTATACTACTCCAATGAGGTTGTTCTACTTGCCAATGGTAGAACTTGGACACATCCCGTGTAGGCACATGGTTAAGGAATATGAAGGGTTTCTTTGTATTCTAGTCTCATACTTAACTCGAACTACTTCCCTTACCATACTAACTCGGTGCTAGCCTTCGTTCTCATAGAGTTATTTTATACATTAGGTCCATATAAAGGGTTCCATAACTTGTTCATAACCCAATCACATTTACCCTACCAAGGAAGGTCCACTAGGGCTACCTCACAATGGCGACAAGAAGCTCATGATGAATTTCGTAAGGATTAATATGATGCCGTTCCAACCAACTAACCTTAATTCCATCATTCCTTTACTTTGAACGATACCATTACAGCATACACTTCAATCAATCTTAACCTTACCCTTAAGTCAAGGTTTTCACATAATAGACCCTTATAACGTCATTTAAAGTCACATTTCATTCATACATTCAAGAATAAGAGATCTAACACCCTAAATCAAGACATCGCATATTCATAATGATATATACATCAAGCAAGATATACAAGTCAATCAAGACAAGACATCACATACTTCACTTTTAACTTAGAATGCAAGCAACCTAACATCTTAAAGTCATCATATATATCATCATAACATCATTAATATACTCAACATAGACTCATAAGTCAATTAGGAATAACCAAGACTTAACCAAACACTATACTCATAATGTCAAGTCAAAGTCTAACATGATCACTTAAGGCAACATAAGTAGAAGAATACATATATGACTATATAACTTCACATATAGATAGATAATGTAAGGCTTCACATAATCAAACTACACAAATAGCCACATAACTTCAAGTAGTTGCCAATAAGGCCATGCTCATAATATTGCATAAAGTAACGCCGACAAGGCCACGTCAATTGCAAGTAAAACACAAAACACCGCCACCATAAGTGGACCATACCAATCACAATATAATCAAAGTATAATTATATAGAATTAATGAAATCGGGCAGCATACCTTTATTCCCTTATTAACACTTCAATTCAATGCTAAATCGTCCAAATCAATATCACAAGGCCCTTACCAAAGGCCATAACCAACAATTCAAGCAATAATCAAAATCTAATGAAATCTCTATCAATTCAATCTAGGTTTAACAATCTAGGATCAATAAGATAAAAATTGAATACAATTCTCACTTCATTAGAAAGCCCATAAGAAACTACATAACAATTCATCAATATTAGCTTAATATCAAGTAACCCACATATAGTAAAAAACTAGGGTTCATCCAAATTTACATGGATTCATAGGTAATTTAGATTGGATTCATAAATACAATATCAATTATATCATAATTTAATGTTTAGAAATCATTTATGCAAGAACCCACGGTAGAATCATGAAATTGGACAATTCACTTTAGAAAACTTTGAAAAACTTGTTGAGAGTTGGGCTTCTTGATGAAACGAGTTTCAAGGATCAAAATTCACACGTCAAGGATGATAATTATTCACTTTGATGAAGAATTTTGACACAAAAACCTCTCACCAAGCTGCCTCTTCAAGTTGGACTTTAATGGAGGTTTTGAGATATTCTCTAAGAATTTTTGGGTTTATGATTTTTAAGAATGAAGTCTTCCATGTGATTACCCTTTATATACTTAATTAAAATACCCAAAAGACCCTTAATAAACAGTACATGACTTAATTTAGAAGTGGGGTGAATTTAGACAGCAGCACCTGCATAGGAACAGGTCGTGCTACGCCTGCCCTTGATGGGCCGTCACAGCCATGACGGGGCGTCATAGCCCTCTGTAGTTGGCTACAGTGGTTTTCCAAGTTTCCTTTCCCTCCAATGTTTAATTACTTATCGACGACATCCTTTGACGGGGAATCACAGCCACGACTGGTCGTTGACTGTTCCGTTGTTTGTGGTCTGCCTGGGACTGCCATGCCAACAGTTTGGGTCCTTCCTCAAGGACCCTTAGATGGTCCTTGAGAATAATTTCCCGGACGTTTCCAACCCAAATACGATATTCTATAAGTTTAAAAACTCTCAAATGAATTTCATCAAAAACTAACACATAAAACTCGACGAAACTCGTCTAGACGTACAAGGTCGACTCAAGGCATATGTCTCGAACACCTTGGACGTTCTTGGTCGTTTGACCTCCAAAATTCACGAAACTTTAACCACTTCCTATACATTATATATTAACTCTATTAAGAACCTTAAAACACCATGAAACACATATAAACACATAGAACCACATTTTAGACATTTAGGTGACTTAGTCGTCAAACGTCTTAGTCGTCCCTTGACGTTTGACTTCTAACACCTCTAATACTTTAGCTACTGCCTCTATACCATATATTAGACATATTTAGGACCTTATAACATAAATACCAACATTTTAGTCTCTAGTTAACCTAGGTAATCTTTGGGGTCTTACACACAAAATGTACGATTCAATAGTTAACTTGAAATGTTAATTTCCAAAGAGAAACTCAAACATATTTCTGCAAATGTACATTATATAAAGGAACCATCTTCATACTTATTTTTCTCTATAAAATTGTTGGTAAAAATTCTTGATAAAGATAAATATAGTCTTTTAGTTAGCACAATAAGTGTTCCACGGTAATATGCACAATTCCTTAATATAGTTTCAAATTTCGAAGTATCTTATACTTTATCCTTATATCATTTTTCAATCACATCGAAAAACAAATTTAAAAATATCAAACTTATAAATCAAATCAAAGTATAAAAAATCAAACCGAATTAGTTTGATTTAGTAGATGGTTCACACTTTTCTAAAACCAAAAACCGAACTAAAGTTTGATAAAATCAATTCGAAGAAACGAACGCTCACCATGATGGGGATAGTGGATAGTGCAAGTGGTCTAGATGGTTTGACCGTTAGATTTTACCATTCAAGTTAGGGATTTTAGGTAATGATATCCTAAGGTTGATTCAAGTTTTTTTTCAATGGTATACCCTTTCTAAATCCATTACTCATTCTAATTTGGCCTTGTTTCCCTAGAAAGAGATTAATCAATCTTTTTCTGACTTAAGGCCAATTAGTTTGAGAAATTTTATCAAGAAAATCATCTCTAGATTTGTGCATGACTTGCTTGAGGTATTACTACCTAAATTGATTTCGTATAATCAATATAGTTTTGATAAAGGGAGCAGTATCATAGAAAATATTTTACTGACACAAAAGATAGTTACTGAAGGGGTAAGCCCGCTAATGTGCTCATTAAACTGGATATGTCTACGACATACGATGTAGTATCTTTGTCTTTTCTTATGTAAGTGTTGAGAAAGATGAGTTTTTAGAGATATTTATATGTATGATTTGAAGACTACTTGCTATTAACTGGTATTTAATATTGATTAATGGTCAACCTCATGATTTTTTTCACTGTACTAGAGGTGTAAAATAGGGTGATCCTTTATCACCTACTTTTTTATATTGTTGTTTGAAGTTTTGTATAGGTCTTTAAATTCTTTATTTGAGGATGATGAATATGTAGGCTATGGATTACCAGAATGGAGCACTAATATAAATCATCTTGCTTATGCAGATGACCCTATTATCTTTACATCAGCTAATGCATACTTCTTGTAGAAAATATTGTCAATATTGTAGGATTATGAGAGGCAATCTGGAAAAAAAGTAAATTGTCACGACCCGAGTCTACGCTCTGGACGTGGCCAATACTCAAGAACCATTGTTGGTCCCCAAGCGAACCGTCATCCTGGATGAC
The DNA here is from genome assembly GCF_001406875.1 of Solanum pennellii. Classification (NCBI taxonomy): domain Eukaryota; kingdom Viridiplantae; phylum Streptophyta; class Magnoliopsida; order Solanales; family Solanaceae; genus Solanum; species Solanum pennellii. Next base: position 39,955,664 of record NC_028648.1, on the reverse strand, counting down.
TACAATCGGAAGACTAACTTAAGCATGCAAAAACATAAAACTGAATAAAAATCAATGACTGAAATACAAATCTTTAACTTAAAAGATTAACTCAGAATAAAATAATATATTAAAATCTTCATGAAATAGGCAACTTAAGTCTTTAAAACATTGAACAAAATAAATGAACAAATACAAACTTCTTAACTAAACTGACTATCTATGAAACCTCTAACTGATAATGATGGAAGTCGGACAAGACCCATGACCTCCTCACTAAATTTAAAAGTAAATGAAATCCTCTGGAATCAAGGAGGCTCACCATATCTAACTCAAAATCTCAGATGTATCAAAGAACCTTTTGTTGATGATAGTGAATACATGTGTCTGCATCATGAGATGATGCGGGCCAAATGACTCAATACATTGAATATACGAGCATGTAACGGGAATTCTAAATCATAAACATAAGCTTCAAACTTGATAAGAAGGAAACATACTTACCTCTTTCAATCTTAGTCAACTCAAGGCAATACTCAAGGATACTCAGAACTACTCAACTTAGTCAACTCAGAAGAACTCAAGGATAAGATATTCAACTCAAATATTAGATTCTAAATTCAAAGATTAGATACTCAACTTCAAAGATATGATACTCGACTCAATGAAGCATAGATCAACTCAAGATACTCAACTTAAGCTACTCAACTCTGAATACTCAAATCCTGATATTTAGCTAAACTCATTTCAATATAAAGCAGTTTAAACAAGTGCAATATAAAGAAAAGTTGTTCAAAAACATTATGTCAACTCTGTGTATATATCAAGGATACAATATAACTCGGAAATGTATATGGAAATACAATTAATTAATGTATATAAAATACAATAACTTCTATAGGTGTATCTTTAACTGATAACCATTACTTAAGATCTAGAGTGATCATACAACATTTTGCCTCACGTTGCCAGGGTCGTCCTACACCTTGCAAACGATATAGGACCTGAACTGCCTAATGAATCCACTAGTCTATGCTAAAAAGCACTGAAGGAATCATCTAAAAAGTATGACTATTTTCTACCCATGGTGGCTGCATGGGTTATGGGGGGCTAAGAGTTATCTGAACTCTCCCCCATATCAGTTCTCAATACTACTTCCAAAAATATCATTATGTTAGCTCTTATCTTTTAAAAACATACTTCTTCTATGATTTGAGATTAGTGCTCAATAACTTAGCGCAAAGGCTATCTTCTTAAACCTCAGTTTCCTCTCTTGCTTTATTTAGAAAATGATTACTCTTTTCTGGAAACTAGCCCAAAAGATCTTCGCAAATCTTAGTTTCCATTCTTTTCTAAATGTGAAAATATTTTTAATCTCTTTGGGAATACTTATTCCTCATATACTTACTTGAAGACCATAACTTCAACTTTACTCTTTCTCAACGCAGTACTCAGGTCTTTAAAATAAGTTTTTAAAACAATTTGTAAAAAGACTTCTTAAGATAGGGTTCATCTCGAAATATGGACATTAATGAATCAATTCAAGGTTTTCAATAACCATGCATAGAACCCAATACTTCAAACTCAACAACTCTAAAACCGATAGAGTCAGTGATACTACTCATGTCAAGAATGCTCGACTCTAAGGGTTCATGTGGAATCATGGACATAATCTACTCGAATCAAGGAATTCATGATAATATGTAATATTCACATGATTAGGAATGAATCTCAAAGACGGACTAGGAACTCAACATTTAAAGGCTTAAAACTTGAAGATACCACTTCTTTAAAAGATGCTCAACTTACAAAGTTCATACTGAATTATGGGCATGAAACAACTAGACTCAAAGGTTTACATAACTACATGAACTATGTATATGACTCTTATCATTCTCTTGTTTACTTCCTCAAAACATAGTTCAGTCAAAGATGTATCGCAAAGAATTCACAGTTGAACTTAAAGACTTTCTTGAACTCTACTCTTAACACCCTCTTGAATGTGAATTATGAATACAAGAGTTTGGTTCATGATATGGAGTATCTCATGATGAAAAGGTAGACTCATGAATACATTTTCTTCATCATCATACTAACCTTCTTGAGTCTTGAAACAAGTTACTAGAAGTTGTAGAAGACTCTTCAAAAGGACTTGAACGGACTCTCTCAAAAGGTTCGGAAGAACTCTCAAAACTTAATCTTAACTTTACTTTGAATATGAATTAGTAACTCAAGGTTATGATCCATGTTATGAATGATTTCTAAGTTTTTAAAAGTATTTTAAAGTGTTTAGAATCAAAAGGAGTCAAGATACACTTTGAATGAGCTCAAACGTAACAACCGACGGAAAAGGAGTGGGGGCAGGTGACCCTGGCACATTCCGGACGCGGGGAGCCAGCTCCTAACTTCAGAGATTGAATTTGGGAGCAATTCAGGTGCGCCTCCCAATCCCCTTGAGCGCATACGGGGCGCGGCGCGCCAGCCCCTCCCCAGCTAATGTTTTGACGAATTTGCCTCTTGTTTTCTGACCCTAAATAACTTTTAATCAATTTGTTTTCTCAAGTTTTCCTTATATTCAATTATCCAGCCTAAGTACACCCTAATGAAATCCAAACAACACTTAAAACATTCACCTTAATCTCAAGAAATCATCAAAACCCCAACAAGACAAAATTTATAATGAACCTCAAGAACACCTTTCAAGAACTTAAATCCTTCAACTTTTTGAGAATGAAATTAAGCTGAAAAGAATATGTTTGGCATTACGCTGCACTAACCAAACACTATGAAATATTACATACCTCTTAGGGATTAAACTCATGTCAATAATCCACAACTAAACTCAAGAACGTCGACGAAAGTCTTCATCCTTTCCTCTTTTCTCCTCTTTTCTCTTCTTGTCTCTTCTTGAACTCTGCAACTAAAACCTAGGTGTATATTAGGATTATAAAACTGAACCTTAAAGTATTAGACCTATAAAATATTACTAAAAATGAATTAAATTTTGATTGGGTAAGGAAAGGACCAAAATACTCCTCATATTTTCGGTTAACTTTCCTTAACCGGACAACCTAACTTCAAAAGGTCATATCTCACTCACCCAAACTTGAAACTTAGCAAACTCGGTGGAGTTGGAAAGATAATTAAAATATCTTTCCTATGATATCTTTTGGAACATCTAACTCATTTTTTGCTAGGATTGATGGTAGTTTGAAGTTGACCTAAAACTCATACTTAACTTAACTCTCCAAATTTCAGATTTTTTTTATTTCCAATTTAGTTATTTTGGTACTCAAGGTTCTACATCTATTCACCTGACCTTAATACTTAACAAATTTTTAATTCCTTAGTATAATTAAGAAAAAAAGTTCTGTTTATCTTCATCAAAAGCTATAGTTGAAGTTAAAAATCTAGTGGAAGATTGTACATGTATAAAAATGAACTTTTTTCCTTCTAAATACCTAGGTTGTCCTATTATTCATACAAGGAAAAGAAAAGAGCACTATGCAAAGCTAATTCAAAAAGTGAAGGCCAAGTTGCAAGCTTGGAAACAAAATATGCTAACATGTGGAGGTAAAGAGGTGTTTATTGCCAGTGTTACAAAGTATTCCAATTCAAGTGTTTTCTTCTATTGTTCCTCTTAACTATGTCTTAAAGGATCTTCATAGGATATTTGCTAAATTCTTTTGGAAAAATTTATATCAGGAGACTTGCTTGGGAAAGTCTTTTTTTCCTAAATAAGAAGGTTTAGGATTTAGGTCCATCTTTGATATCTCAGAAGTCCTGTATGCAAAGATCTGGTGGAGATTCTGAACACAAAACACCTTATGGGAAAATTTCACGTGGAACAAGTATTGCAAGAATCAAATCCCTACACTTGTTCAATAGAATGTAGAATCTCAAGTGTGGAAAAATATGCTGCAAAATAGAGAATGTATTTAACATTTCTTATGTTGGGAACCTAAAGGGCTAATTCTTCCATTAGGTATGATAATTAGACTATGCTAGTTCCCTTATATCTTCACCATACAGAAGTACACACATTTTACCCAATGATAGATGTTGATAAATTCTTGAAGGAAGCTGTTTGGGATTATGTTAATATGGAACAAAATTTATCAGAGAATGTGGTTAACCAAGTTACATTGCATATGAATCATATTTTTATGACTAATCAAGGGGACAAGCCTAGGTTGACAAAAACAAGACGGAAAAGTTCAGTGCAAAGAGTGTCGGGGATTTGTTAGGAAATAAAGAGTATGTAAATGTGAACTTAAAGCAAATTTAGTTGAAGGGTCTTCTTTTAAGGTTGCATTATTTGGGTGAAAAGTATGGTCAAATAGAATTCCTATAGCTACTATAAGGCTAATTGGAACCCACTATTTCTCAATTATGCACCCTAGTAGAGAAACCTTAGAGAATTTATTTATAAAAGGGGAATATTGCCAACAGAGTTTGAAAATACTTCACATCTGGTATCATTGACCCCTTGATTCAGATTAAGCAAAGAGCGAAGTTGTAGTGCGGTTCTACTGGGAATGCTAGGAAAAAAATATTTTTTCAAGCAATTTCTATTATAGTATTATGGTTCTTATGAAAGAATGTTGGGTTAAGGAGTGATTAGAGCGTCATGCAGAAAGTTACAATTGAAAAACATGAGTGATTAATAAGATAACAAAACTAATACTAAAAATAAAAATTGTTATTATATCAAAACTAATATAAAGAACATTAAAATTGTAGAGAGAAAAATCTCCCCATAAACTAACTCTTAAGCTTCTATATTGTGGATTCTATTGTGTTGTTTTAGAAGAAACAAGCTTATATTTATAGAGTCCTAAAACCATTTCCTACTAGAAAAAAATAGCTACTCCAAAATATTTTCCTAAAAGGAAAGAATAAACCGAATATGAAGAGAATTATATTTTCGTTTCAGAAAAAGTAAAAGCAATTATGGTAATGCTTTAATTTTCCTTCAAGGTAAAAATAAAACTCAAATATGGTAAGAGAATCAGGGCAAAACCCTAACAGAGAAAAAACACACTCGTTCATGGTGGTTCTTATTCAGTAAGCATGGTTATCTGGATTACAAATAGCATGGTACAAGAGTTTATGACATGTAGATTCAGGTACAATGAAGTCCCGCCGCTTATGGTGGCACTTCTAGATTGTTTCAGGCCTTGTTTTGTCATGCCCTAAGGCTACCCCTTTGACGTAACATGGGATCTAGGATCACGAACGACCCCAAATTAACATTGTGTCTGGCATATATCAAACATATTGAGAGTAACTGAATAAAAAGATATACTGTGTAGAAGCTAAACAATGGATAGCTGAAATGAGGAATACCCAACTAGTCTGAATGTATGAAACATACTAAGAGCTTAATAACAACTGAAAGATAAGCTTAAGAAGTCAGGTTGATTATACTACTATGTCTGCAAAACCTCTAATTGAGTCGAGTTGTTGGGACATGCCCACGTAACTCTACTAAAATTGAAAACTGAATAAAAGACTAAAAATGAACAGCATGATTGTTGTCCTCAAAGTATGAGGACTCAACACTGAAGTTGCGAAATGCGGAAAGATAATCGATCTAAGCGTGATCTGGATGTTGAGTACCTGAACCTACATGATGAAAGGATGAAACATAGAGTATGTGTTAGTACTTGAATGTACACAACATGTAAGATATAGATGCTAAGCTGAACAAATATATATAAGCTAAACTAGTATAACTGAGCAAGAATGTAAATACTGAAACATAATGAAAAGCTAAATTGAATGCAATAACCAAGTGTTAATTATGAACATGACATGCTAATTGAATATTGAAGTATATATTGGAAACCTGGTCAAATGCACTAGGAGTCTTACCATGGGAGATATATTAACCGACATGGAACCACATGATCTAAACATGGAGTTGGATGTATACGCCCCATCGAGAGGATCAAATATACCTTAACAGGGGCATAAAGGCATGACTGGCGTGATCACTAAATCTGATGCCCATAGAGGGATATTATACTCTACGGGGGTACATAGTTTTGGGACTATGAGGGTATGCTAAACCCTAGTCTAACTCAGTGCTAAGTCTACTCTCAACTGAATATGAAAATGATTGAATATAATTGTAATACTGAATAGCTCAAAATACTAACATGAAATCTGAGAATGCAACATTTATTTACTTATAATGTAACATTCAAAAACTAGAGCATGATTATATGTTTATCTGACCTAGGAAGTTTAATTCATGAACTAAGAGAATTTATACAAATTAGGGTTCTGAGTTTCATGTAAGGAACTAAGAAAAATTTCTAAGAAACAAGCTAATTCGATTTAGGATACTACAACAACTATATCACAACAATTTATCGCAAGGTTTAAGAACCCTAGGTCGAATCGAGATATGGAGAATCAAGAATCTCACTGAATGCTTGGGACCTATTGGATCAAAGGAACCCATTAGTGAAATCTCACATACCTGGTGATGAAATCTACGGAGAAATCCTTTGATTTTGGGCTAAAATTTGAAGAAAGCCGATTGCATGTTCTTGAGAAACTCGTGTCTCTTTATTCTCCTTTTTTCTCTAAGTTTAGATGATTTTTGGTGAATAAAGGTTGGTAAGTTTTGACTAGAATATTAGGGTTAGATCTAGTAAAATGACATAGTTTAGACATTAAACAATGTAGTTTAAGGGTCCCAGCGCATAGAAAAAAGAACTAAATTACCCTAACTTAAAATCTAACGAAGGGCATCCATAGAGGGATGTACAGACTCTCGTTGGACTAGCAATCGTCATCCATGGTCGTGTTTCGTGGTCAGCCAGCCAGAGCTTCACTAAAATGAGCATAAATTTTTACTCTAAGGTGGGATTTTATCAAGCTCAGTGGCGTTGGAAGAGGATTCAATTAGTTTCAATTTGATAGGTCATGGGCTACCTAATTCATTTTGTTCTAAAAGATATGATCGACTAAAATTGACCCAACATGCATTTCTCTCCTATTGACTGCTGAATCTCTGTATGTCCAACCATAGACTGTCCTGGTCAATTGTGGGTGGGATCAAAGACTATCAACATTTGGTGCCCAACGACGGACCCCCACATACGGACTGGTGTCAAACCACGGAGTGTGTCAGACCACGGACAATCGATGATTTCCGTAGTTTTGGTGGAAAGATTCATTCTTTCTATCTTCTCAATATTTTATGTGTTACATCTTTTATATCTAGAGTGGGTAAGGTGGAATCCTCCTAATTGAAGTTTGGTTGAAGGTGAACACTGATGGAGCTTCAAAAGGAAATTCAGGTCCTAGTGTTGCGGCATTTTGTATTAGAGATAACAATGGAGACCTAGTTGCTACAAGAGGTTTGAAATTACCAGACACTACTAATCTAGTTGTTGAGGTTGTGTCTATTAGCTTTGCAATACTTTTGGGAGAACAAATTTAACAATGTTATTGTAGAAACTGATTCTTTGGCATTTGTCGATATGCTAAATTGTTTTTGTTATATACTATGAAGTGTGGCTTTGAAGTCAACACTTTTGCTTATTTTTTTGGTAACCAGTGTTTTGTTTTGCAGGTAACTATGAACTTACAAATTTCCAGGAGGTTAGAGGCAGAAAGATAATCAATATGGATAAGAAAAAGATTCCAAATATGAGAATTAGACAGTCAAATGTTACAAGTTACTAAAACTGTGAGTGTATCTACAAGTTTCATGGTGAAATATTAAGCAAGATAGATTAAAACTATATATCGATGCCTGTAGAGTCTGAAGTAACTTCATTTGGTCAATAAAACCAGGACTAAGAAAGTAATGACATTCAAGTTTTTATCTAATCTTGTTTTAAGTTTCACCATCTTTTGTGAGAAGTCTTATAGGAATTACAAGATCATTCTGTGTTAATGGCGATAGGTATGCAATCTCAGTCTAATAATAAAGAAAACTAAATATAGTGCTACTGGTAAACATACCTGGTTATGTAGCCTAAAGAGATAATTAAAGATAAAGTCAACAAAATTTCACAAGCTCCACAACACACATTGCAACAATCAACAAAGTTAGTGAAATTTACCTGAGTTTAGGAATAGATTGTGGTATTAATCTCTTGGTTGGATTCAACCCACGTAAACCTATATTTTTTTTTATTTTTTTATTTATTTTGATACCCTTGGAGGGGTAGGGGCTGATCAACACCCCCAGGCCTTAACATTAATAACAAAGCAAAAATAGATGGAGGGGGGCATATACCAAACCTCCAGAAATATGATGGTTTGGAGTCTACTTCCCAAAAGAAATTGACTCCTCCCCTTACACAATAGATGATTCAGAAATACTAAGTACCTATTAGAGAGGACTCCTCTCTTTACATAGTATCTAAGAAGCATAAACAAGGGAGACTCTCCCTTTACATTTGCAAAATAACAAAAAACTAACCTATTCAAAGAAGCTATAGTTCATTGAACTATAGCTAAGTTGAAAAGATAAAATCAAGGGGGTTCTTAATTTTCTTAAGTTTCTTCCTTCTAAAACTTGGCATTTCCATTAAGTCTAGCTGATAGTATGCCTTAGCTTCCTTAGGTAACTGTTGTTGCTTGAAGAATACTTGAGGGATTGTTGTTTGATGGCTGTGTTTGGACAAAGCATCCGCAACCCAATTTGCCTCCCTATAAACATGTGTGCACTTGAATTTTTGGGTTTGGTTGATCAAGTTCTGCAGCCTGCCTAAAGGAATCAGGAAGTTCCATTGAGGGGTTGCCTGTTGATTAATCCATTTAACCACAAGTTGTGAATCCAACTCCAAAATAATGTTCTTGTAACCCAGCTCCAATGCCCAAGTCAAACCAAAAATAACTGCCTCAATCTCTGCTTTATTATTTGTTCCCTCTCCAAGGGTTGCTGCAAAGGCCATCAGTATTTGGCCAGACTTATCCCTCAAAATGCCTCCAGCCCCCAGCCTCCTCGGATTGCCAAGGGCACTGCCATCAGTGTTGATTTTAATCCATTGATCTGTGGGCTTGTTCCAAGTTACCACACTTACCTTGGTTTCTCGGATACATGTTTCACATTTCTGGATCAAATCTGTCCATTTTGATGCCCAGCTAATATGTGGAAAGGTTATGCTTAGCATCTTATAGTTGTCTTTATAGATTGCATACCTCACCCTGCTGATATTAGTTGTTTTTCCCCCATATTTGACTGCACATCTATTCTTCCACAGGTTCCAGCATATGAAGATGGGAGTGGCCTGCAGCAGCAGCTTATGTGCTGGATTCTTTGCCTTTGCTTTCCACCAAGCTTGAAGTTGTTGTTGTAGTGAGTGGCCATTTTGATCAATCCCTGTTGTGCCTGCAAAGCTCCTCCTCACTTTGGCAGCAAGTTGACCTGAAATGAAGATGTGTTGGATGCTGTCCGTACCTGCATTATCAGTACAACAAAAACACTTTGATGGATCAATGCCAAAGATAGTTAGTTTTTCATTAGTGGGAATTTTACCCTTAGGGTCCTCCAAAGAAGAAAAGAACTTTCAAAAGGGATATGTTTATTCCACAACAAGGAATTGAAGTGGTGCTTATCTCTTTTTTCCCTTATCTCCTCCAAAGCTGAAGAACAGGTGAAATTGCCATGGTTAGTGAGATTCCAAGCAGCCTGATCCTTGAGGTGGAGTTTAGCTGGAATTTCTGTGCTGATGATGTTGGAGAATTGACTGACAGGGGCCTGTTTAATCAGCCTGCTCCAGTTCCAGTTTCTTACTTCCCAGAATTCAGCTACAGATTTGTTGTTGTATCTTTTGGTATTGCTGGTAAACTGAGCTAATGGACCAGTTCCAAGCCAATTATCCCACAAGGAAAAACAATTTCCAGCTTGCAAATTCCATTGTATAGGTTGTTCCACTTGCTGTCTGTTTGCCAGCATGTTCTTCCATGTCAAAGATCCTCTTGAATCCCATTTTTTGCAAAATGGATTGGCTCTTTGGCAATATTTAGCCATCAAGAAGTCACCCCATAAGGTTTGTTTGGTTCTAAAGATCCACCGTTGTTTGAATTGAAAGGCCATACAAATATCTTTCAAATTTTTCATGCCTACCCCTCCTTCCTCATATGGAAAACTAAGGTTTTTCCATGATGCCCAATGGTATCTCTTTCTCCCATCCCTCCATCCCCAGAAGAAATCAGCAATCAACCTTTGGATCTGTTTAAGTACAGAGGATGGAGGAGTTACTGCAGATAGTAAATGAATGGGTATTGCTTGTAAAACATGCTTTGTGAGGATTGCTCTTCCTCCATAACTAAGCTGTCTTGTTTGCCAACCTGTAATCCTGCATACAACATTGTCAATAAGGTTAGAGAAATTAATGTTCCTAGGCCTGCCAACAAATAAAGGGCAGCCTAGGTATGTGAGGGGTCCCTGTTCTTGCTTGAAACCAGTAAGCCTCTTAATCCTATCTCTCTTGCTATTGAAAGCATTAGAGTGCAGCATAAAGTGACTCTTTTTTTCATTGATAAGCTTTCCAGAAGTCTCTTCATAATCCTTTAAGGTTTTCATTAGCAGCTTCAAAGTTTTGTACCTTCCAGATGTGAAGAGAATTATATCATCAGCAAAGCTTAAGTGGTTAACTTGAGGACCCCTCCTCTCCATGAAGAAACCATGATAATTCGGGTGAGTATGTAGCCTGTTAAGTGACCTGGATAACACTTCTGCACCTAAAATAAATAGGGCTGGGGATAGGGGGTCACCTTGCTTAAGCCCTCTTGTAGAGTGAAAGAAGCCATGTCTCTTACCATTAACTATGATAGAATACCAGTTGTTTGCCATTATTCTCCATACCATGTCAATGAACCTCTCTTCAAACCCCATCTTCCTTAGAACCAGGCATATGTAAGACCAAGAAACCCTGTCATATGCCTTTGCCATGTCAAGTTTAATGATGACATTACTCCCAACATTGGGTTTCTTAATTTGGTGGATAATTTCCTGAGCAAGCATAATGTTCTCAGAAATACTTCTACCTTTAACAAACCCAGATTGATTGGAAGAAATCAAGGAAGGGAGAATAGGGATAAGTCTGGTACTCACTATTTTAGAGATAATCTTGCTAGTGAAATTACTCAGACTTATAGGCCTAAACTCATTTAACCTGTTTGGATTATTAACTTTAGGGAGCAGGACAATATAAGAATGGGAGAAGTATTTAGGAATCATCTGTCCACAAAAGAAAGCCTTAACAACTCCCATTAGATCATCCTTAATAATATTCCAAAATTTCTGATAGAAATATCCATTCATGCCATCAGGGCCAGCTGCAAAGGTAGGGCCACTGAAACCTATATTTAGATAAGGATTAATAGGTTTTAGGTTAATAAAGTATCAGATGAATCAAAATGAGAGTTAGATCCATTAATCTACTACTCGATAAAGTTTAGACCTAATCATAAATTCAAATAACAATTGATCAAGATCAAGAGCATACCTATCCCTTGAAGATGAATCAAAATGACATTTGAGAGATGAAGTGACCTGGTTGTCCATATTTCTAATTAAATTTAAGATCCAATGGATCCTTTGGAGGATAAATTAGCTAAGTAGTCAATATTCCAAATATAATTATTAAAAACATCTATCGTTTAAAATAATTGTTAAAAATGTCAATATGTTATCAAATAAAATGTATCATAATATAACTTATTTACCTTCTTTTTATTTCTCAACTTGCCCAGTTTGACTTAATTTAAAAGAAAAAAAAAACTTCACTGCCCACTTTTCTCTCTCTGAATTATTAACCACATTCTTTCCTTTCTCTCACACTTTTACTCATACTCTCTCACCTCAATTACCTTCTTAAATTGAAAATTCTCCATTTTCTAAGAAATTTCAGTAATCATTCAAAAGATTTTCAACCTTTGATATAGGTAAAATACATTGTCATGAAGTATTTCATTTTTGTATTCTATAGTTCTATGCTTTTGTTTGAAGATTTTTAAATTTTTGTGTGTTCTTGTATATTTCAATCTCCCTATTTTCATTTAAGATTTCAAATATAGGGGAAACACAAAAAATGCAGTCAAATGTATGATATGAAGAGGACTATAAGAAGTATCACATATAATCATCAACTTTTAGGGATTTGCCTCTTTGATTTATGCATTACTCAAGGATTATTCGAAAATGTAGGTTGTGCGACAAAAATGGCTCAAGAGAGGAGATATGAATTTCTTCATGATTCTACTCACATTCAAGTTCAAGATAGTAATGTCAGTAGGGTAAATATACTGTTAATAAAAGAAAAAATATTGGATGTAGAAGATTTCAAAAACTTGTTGAAGACCAAGTTGAGGAAGAACAATTTTTCATTAGTTTGTTTTGTATTTATAGTTCTTTTTTAGAGTTTGGTATTCCTTCTCAATTTATATTCAAATCACTATGTATGCTATCAATATTTGTATTTATTAAAAATCTTATGTTGCATAGTTTATGAATCTTGTATTTGTCCCTAATTTGTATCATCCAAATGTATGTCAGCTAGTTATGTATTTTATTTATAGGAAGAACAACTTTCTTTAGTTTATTTTGTTTTTATAATCTTTCCTTCAAATTTATATATTGTTTCTGGGATAATGCCCAAGTACCCCCTCAACCTATGCCCGAAATCTCAGAGACACACTTATACTATACTAAGGTCCTATTACCCCCCTGAACTTATTTTATTAATAATTTTTTACCCCTTTTTAGCCTACGTGGCACTATCTTGTGGGCCCAACGATGGTTGACTTTTTTTTTCAAACTAGTGCCACGTAAGCTAAAAAGGGGTAGAAAATTACTTATAAAATAAGTTCAGGGGGGTAATAGGACCTTAGTATAGTATAAGTGTGTCTCTGGGATTTCGGGCATAGGTTGAGGGGGTACTTGTGCATTTTCCCATTCTTTCTCAATTCGTATTCAAACTACTACATATGCTATTAATATTTGTATTCATTCAAAATCTCATGTTGCATAGTTTATGAATCTTTATTTGTTCCTAATTACATTCCTCCCAAAGGTAAGCGAACTAGTTATATATTTTATTTAAGAATGATTGCAACAAATATTTTCGTATTCTTTTTATATTTCATTGTCACTTTTTCATCATATTATTTTTTTATTTTATACACTATTATATAACATATAGTATAAAAACTATAATCATTGTTGTCTTGGGGAACAAGAAATTGAATCGGTTCAAGAACCAACCACTGAAATTTCCACTTGAATACAAATGAATAATATACATATTGAAATTAATAAGACTTAGGAAAAGAAACAAGATTCTGAAGAGAAAAATGAATACACAGTGAAAAAATATATGAATACAAATATCTTTCTTAAATAGATACATATTTATTTGACATACATATTGGAAAGAATATAAAGTAATCAAGAAATACAAATTTCAGTATACAAAATAGGAAAAATGCACAAACACCCCCTCAATCTATGCCCGAAATTCAGAGACACACTTATACTATACTAAGGTCATATTACCCCTCAGAACTTATTTTATAAGTAATTTTCTACCTCTTTTCGGCCTACATGACACTAACTTGAAAGAAAAAGTCAGCCGGCGTTGGACCCACAAGATTGTGTCAAGTAGGCCGAAAAAGGATAGAAAATTATTATTAAAATAAGTTCACGGGGATAATAGGACCTTAGTATAAAATAAGTGTGTCTTTAAGATTTCGGGAATAGGTTGAGGGGGTACTTGTGCATTATCCCTACAAAATATAACATGAATACTAGAATGAATACAACTACAAATAGTATACATATTGTAATGAATACGATTTAAACAAGGATACAAATATCTAAAAAATAGAACAAATATACCGTGAGAAAAGTATGTCAACTAACAGATTAAACTATAGATGTACAAATTTCTAAATTAAAAAATTTTAAATTTAATAGATAAAACTATAACGTATTATTATAAAGTTTCATAACAGTAATAAGTGAAAATTGGATATTGAATTTTTTGATTCCGTGATTTTCATAACAATATAATTAGTGAAAATTGAATATTTATTTTGGTAAATAAAAGTGTTTAGAAATAAAAAAAATTAAAAAAATTGGATATTGAATTTTTTTAGTAAAAAATGTGTTTTTTAGAACATGGTAAAAGAAGAAGACAGAGATGGATGTTGGTGTATTTTGATTTAAGAATTTTTTTTTTTACAAAAATTATCTCCCCTAAATTCCTCCAATCTGTTATACAAGAATTGATTTATATAAATAAAAATAAATAATAAAAACTTAAATAAGATACACAACAAACTAAAATGTTGACATTTTTATTGAACATTAAAAGTGTTGCTATCAGCCCTTTTAAATATTAAAATATTGACATTTTGAAAATTTTCCCTTTAAAAATACTTTTTTATTTCACTTTTGATTTTGTTTTAATTCAACTTCTTAAAAATTAATTCTCCTTTTTTGAGTTAATAATTATTTCAATTCAGCTTTTTAAAATTAATTCTGGTCTTGTAAGTTAAAAAAATTGCTTTCAGTCAACTTTTTAAAAAAACTTCTCCTCTTTTGAGTTAAGAAATAAATGAAATTTGCAGAAATATATCGTAGTACCACAATGCGAGATCTTTTTGTTGATTAAAATTCTCCAATGGATTTATGAATTAAAGACATAAAAACAAAATAAACAAATGGAATTTCTTAAAGGAAAAATAGTGTAATTTGAATTAATTGACTAATAAATGAAATTCTTTGATTTTAGAGAAAATCTTTGTTGTAATCTTGTCTCTTTGCTATCATTATTTTCAAGTCAAATTTTTTTTTTGGTGTTTTTTCTTGTATTAAAGTTTTGCACAAATTATCTTTCCTCTCATTTTCTAGCCTCTGCTTGTTAAAGTTTTGTCTCTCTTTTTTCTTTTCTTGTTCAAGTGAGACTTATTCTAGAAAAAATAATCATGGAGTCATGGAATGCTCAAATGATGTGAGTTTCTCAATGAAAACCATATTCCTAATTTTTTTTTTTATTATTGTTTTCTCCTTTTTATATGTTTTCGTAATTTTAGTTTTCTTAACTCTAGTTTTATGACTCTTTTATGATATGCATTTTTTCCCCTTTAGTGTTCTCATAATTTTAAATTTGAATATTTTTTCCTAATTAAAGTAATTTATGTGAAACATGATTAAAATAAGTGTGGAAATATATAAGCATTTCACATGTTCAAGTTTGACGTTTTGAGTTTGGATCATTAAGGGGGGGGGGGGAAGGGGGGGAATGATGAGAGCTCTTAAGAAAGGATAAAAACAAAAAAATAATTTTTCAATAGTTATTTTTAAGGGAATCGAGGCACATTTAAACAAATTAAACAGATCTGTTCAATAAATGAATTTGATTAGAACTTGTCATTTTTTTTTTATAGATGAATTGATTTTTCAGATTAGTTATATGTTTTGTGTAGTTTTATATATATATTTTTGCAGATCTTTATATTAGAAATAAGGATGTTTATTTTTACATTTTGAATAAAATTATGTTATTCTATTTAATTCCTCAAATTTTTACTTAGGGTCAATCATCCGATGGAAAAAAATATTGTGTCAAATTATTAAAAATAATAGGGTCATAAATCAAGCTGGCCAACTCAAAATTGCTCTTCATCTGATTATTTTCTTAGTTTACTTTGTTCATATGATATCAAACTATTAAATTCATTTTCTGTTATTTATCATGACTAATAAATAAAAACTAAAACACTTTTGTTTTTATGTATATATATATATTCTTGTTAGTTAATTTAGGCTATAGATTTAATTCAATTTTGGCAAAAATTCTAGATATACAATTTGGATCACGCCAAAAATGATCTGTAAATGAATATAAATCAAATTCAATAAAAAAAAGGGGGGGGGGGGGG
>NC_028648.1:39906231-39939655 GCF_001406875.1 Solanum pennellii | reverse complement strand
GACACTCCTATACACTCCTGAAGTGAGGAACTGTCTCTTGTTCCATGTATATTGATTATTTTTTTAAATCAGTTTTCTAAAAAAAAATAGATAATTTTATAATTGCAATTTTTCATATAACATATTTTAAATCACTAAATTCAATATTATTTAGTGTATTCTGTACACATTTTTATTTAGAAGCATAAGATATGAATTATTTTTATTAAGAAAACTTACGTCAATTTAGAATAAAAACAAAATAAATCAAACAGAAGAAAATATTAGAATTCAAGTCAAAACTCAAAATTTAAAATTGCAATTCTTTTTTTTAAAAATAGATTTAACACATGAAGTCTCACTTATTCACACAAAAGCTCAATGAATCATGAATAATAGGGAGTACATATGCCACAATTCATTAATTTCAAGGCCATGAATAGATACAAAAATATAATTCATGATATAATTAACTAATTTAAAATAGTAGATGGGCAAAATCAGACTATTTACCTTTTAGAGTGGTTTTAGTATGGGGAAAAATATTTGTGAGAAAATATTTAGCTTCTTCCCTATATATTTGATTGGATAAAAGTTTTCAAAAATATTTTCTTCTTTTCATAAAATATTTTCTTGTATATTTCCACCCAACACCTTCAACTCCTACGTCTTGACCATTCTACTCCCATCACCCTCACCTCTATAGTTTGTTTTTTTCTTTCTTTCTAGATTACACATAATATAAAGATGCACTTGATATAATATTATTTTAATACTTATTTACCACATGCAGATTACATACAAGAAACCAACTTATTTTCAACTATCTATTTAAAAATTTCAGGTTGAACAAATATATATATATAATTACTTGATTACGAAGGGGTTGCATACGACTGCTGAGATATTTGCTGCTGAAGCTAATGTAAAAAATCTCAGAAATGTTGGTAAGTTATTATTTTAATAAATTTAACTTATGATGGCTGATTTGAACTCATTATTATAATTTTAAAAGTTATTTCGGTGTAACATATAGTTTTCTATTATAATTTTCTATGAGTTATTGATATTCGGTGTTAGGATAGGTCATATTTCTAGGGCTACGTTCCTTTTTCCGGACTTTGGGATGGTGAATGTAGGTGTCAAACCCCAAAATAGGAAAACACTCACAGTGCCCATGATAAGGGTTCTCCAGACTCAATTTACAACTATGACAAAAATTATATATATCTTCATTCATATGTTGCCTTTAATATCTCAATAACTATAGATCACCATGTATTTCTACCCTATAAACAAAATCATATCATGTCTCAATAAGGTTGGAATATTACCCCATCAATGATAATCGATATAAATTCGTGCTTGAAAATTCAAGAAAGGAGCGCCTTTACATGCCTCATATATAGATATTACTCGATAGCTTGAATTAAGTCTATTGAACACATATATTGTAACATATATAAAAAAACAATCCTACAGCCCATATCCATCTAAAATCTTCCACAATTTAAGCAAAATGGACGAATTTTCAAAATCAATAGTCGTCATTCGATAATTAACGTATGACTTCAAATAAACTATTGAACTCTTACCTTGTCATAATAACTTGTAGATACACCCATATGCCTTTACTTTCTTCAAAAATCTGTTTTACATATCTTGGAGAGAAACACCGAACCAACATGGACAAAACTATTCCAATACGATGAGCTCAACGTGTAGAACAACTTCCATTAAGGACTTAATCCAAGATCATCGACATATAGGGAAAATTTTGAGGTTATTCTTTCTTTTTTTTTAAAAAATCTTGGGAGAAAGTTCGAAAAACAAATACATAAAATTCCCAAAAGAGAAACCAGAATATATACATAGCCACCGACCTAGGGCCCACTTCACATGTATGCTTGTTCAGTTTCACAAAAGGGCAAATATCATTCTTACTTGTATGCATCAGAAACTAGACTCATACAAATTTAATTATAGGTTGTAGGCCCTCTAAGTCTTTATGTATCGGAATATATGATCATCCCAAGTCAGACTACATATGAAATTATTTGTAAACTTCCTCGAAATAATTTGGCTTGTATATCTTCAGCTTATAAGCCATTTAGTAGCTTTAATATATACGGGTTGTTACATTAGGATGCTTCATAGTTATCTATTCCTTTTATTTCCTTTTGGCATAATAATACATAAATAGCACGGCTTAGCTAGCAAGTAATACTCCAGCTTTTGGAGTGCATATCTAGACATCAGAACTTGTTCTTAACTGACAACTAAACACTGCCACTCGTTTTCATTGTGTCTTATACACAAGGGATAGAGATGTGACATATGAATCTTCAAGGTGTGTTAGAATAATCATTTTGCAATGAGTTTTCCATTGACACAATCAAGATGAGTTGAGATGTCTATATGATATATATAAAGTTGGAGCGCTTATTTGTTAGCTAAGACATGTTTCTGTTATGCATTATGCCTTTTAGTTTTTTATTTGAGTTGTAGCTTTTTTGTGAGTTTCACACTGACTATTGGTTGTTTTCTTTTCCTACATGAACTATCACTATTTATGTATAAAAACACGTCACAATTATCAATTGTTAATAATGTAGAAAAAGGGAATAACCATAGTTTGAGGTCTATTTATAGTTTGTGTAGGTAAAGACACAACCATAACCAGAGTATGAAATTTATAGAAAAGCAATAATCTTGGCGTATTTTTCACCATTAAATCTTTTGATCATTATATGGTATTTGACTGGACACATAATTTAAGAAAATAGACAAGTCTTTCACACAAATTTAATTTATATCTTCGCAATTCAACTGTATGGGTCATTGCACATTGGGGAGTGATTTTAAGACGCGAAGGAAATCTATTGAAATATCTGGTCTAAAATGAGCTTAGGTATGTTTGAATATACAATACTATAGTATAATGAGAAAAGTTTAAAGTTGGACAATATTAAATATGTCACTTTTTGGCAGATACTAAAGAAAGTGTGCTACATAAACTGAGATAAAGCTAGTGTAATACTAAAGATATTTATAGTAGGTTTCACCTATTGAAAAAAATCTTTTATGATATATACATACATATATAGAGTTCCTAAGAAAATTTTAAAAGATAATCTAAAAAGTAAAGACTATCATATAATTGGTTGGAATGGTAGGTAAAACCATTCTTTGAAATTTTTAGTGCACCTATATATTTAAAGTCAATTGTTTTTTCTCTAATGTGCTTTTTGTGTTTCTGAAATTGACTGATCATTTCTGGTAATGTGCTAATGTATTTATTTGTTATGTACAATTTGTTTTAGTTATCTAATGAAATGGTGGGATGGTTTGTATGATATGTACAACACATATCAAGCTGAGAAGGCCCAAGGATCCTTTGCTGAGGTCTTACCTAAATCTTTGAAAGCTAAATTCATCATTTCCAGAGATTATGTTAATCATTCTTTAAAATTCTCAGGCTGAAGAGGCTACTCACAATGAGGTATATCATCTCCCTTCTGATATATCAACCTCTTCTTCTGTGCTGTCCTTCCACCCGACGACACCTGGGGTGAACTGACGTTTGATTTAAGGTTTGTTTTTAATGGATTGTCCAAGTTAGATGTTGTAACATGTTATGCTTTTTTGATAATGTGGACCAACATTTCTGCACTTGATGAGTTTTGTTCACTTAAGTTTATCTCATAACAATTCTGCATGTTTTCTTGAACAAATTCATGCTTTCATTGGGTTTTATGCAATGCAATTACAAGAAACAACAACAATATACTCAATGAAATCTCACAAGTAGGGTGTGGGGATGGAAGAGTGTAAGAAGACCATACCCCTACCTCATAGAGGCAAATAGTCTACTTTTTGGAGGACCCTCGGCTTGAGTACAAAATATAAAAATAGGAATAAAAAATAAAAAATAGTAGTGGAGTAACAAAGTAACTAATACGGAAACAATAAAAACCACAAAATGTTGTAATAACGAAAAACATTCTATTCCTATGAATCTTATACCCTAATACGTGACCTCCACATCCTCTTATCTAATGTCATGACCTTGATAATCTGGACCTAATCCATGTTTTTTAATCACCTCTCACATACTTTTTTTGGCCTACCTCTACCTCTCCTTATATCAACTATGTCCAATGTATTGTACTTCCTCACTAAGGCATCTTTGCATCTATTCATCACGTGGCCAAACTATCTTAGCATTGCTTCCCTCAAGTTTCCCACCATAGAGGTCACTCACATCCTGTCTTAGGTATCCTCATTCCTAATCTTATATTTTTAGTGCCCACATATGTAACTCAACATCCTCATTTCTGCAACTTGCATCTTCTAAACATAATATTTCTTGACTTCACAAACTCCAACCTATACAACAACATCGATCTAACGGCTTCTTAGTAGAACTTACATTTCAGTTTACATGGTACCTTTTTATAATATATAAGAATAGAGGCAAGCCTCTTTTTTCGTACATGTTGCACCACTACGATTTGTAACATCATTGTCAATGTCTCCATTTCTCTTGATTACTGACCCTAGATATTTTAAGTTATCCCACTTGAGGATAAATAGGTGTCAAACCTCACTTCCTACCTACCTCGTGCACTATATTGTTGAATTTGCATTCCAAATGTTCCATTTTGGTCCATCTTAACAAGAATTCTTTAGAATCCAATGTTTGTCTCCAACACCTCCATCTTAACATTAAATCCGTTGTTTTTCTAATCAATAAGTACTATAACATCCCTAAATAGCACAAGCCATTGCACATCATCTTGAATCCATCCATTACCAAGGCAAACCAAAATAAGATAAGGACTGATCTCTAGTTCAAACCCATCTCAATTGAAAAGTGTTGCGAGTGTTGGATCTGTCATTCATGTCCTCTATTTCCCTAATGTAAACTATTTGTATGATTGTAGCCTCCATACACTTTGAAGAACTTCCAATAGGAACTTTTCGTATGACTTTATAAGGTCAATGAATAACATATGTAAGTCCTTCTTTCTTTCCCTGTATTTCTCCATAGTCTCCTTGCCAAATGATCGCCTTCTTTAGTCAATCCCCCCAACATGAATATGTATATATTCACAAAAATGGACATACCCCTTCTAGCCCTCATCTTCACCATCCTCTCCCAAAATTTGACAATGTCCTTAGCAACATATGCCTCTATAATTGTTAATAGTTGGATATTACCCTTTTTTGTACCCTGCATTCTTAGGGAACTTTTGTCATCTTAAAAATGACATTAAGCAACCCATTTAACCTCATTATACCTTATATGACTGTGCTCTTCCAAATTTCACCGGAATCTTACATGGTCAAATGGATCTTTCCCTAGTCATCATATTAATAGCATACTTAAATTACTCTACTTTATTACATCTACAATATCCTAATTCTCAATGTTTTATAGATTGCTACAAATTACCCAACATAATGCCTCTGTCTTTTTCTTTGTTCAAGAGTTTGGGGAAGTATGCTTGCCATCTTTGCCTAATGAGGGTCTCTTCCACCAACAAATTGTATTCCTCATTGTTGATTCCCTTCAATTTAACAATGTATCAATCATTCATCTCTCTTTACTTTAAAAGCATGTGTAGTTTCTTCTCTCTACCTTATCCCCTACATCGAAATACAAACGTTCTAAAGCTTATGTGTTAAATTGTCAACATATCCACTGTCGCCACTGCCTTTGATCCCTTATATATTTCCTTATTCATATCCCCAGCATTGAACTCTACCAATTTTACATAAGAAACCTTCTTCATTTCCACTTTTCCTTGGACTTCTCAATTTTATCACCAATTCCCTTGATGACCACCAAAGTTACCTATTGAAACTCCTAGCACCTCTCTAGTTTTGTTTATAATGTAATTAGTAGAGTTTTCCCACATGTACTTTGCATTAATTCCCACTCCTCAGACAAGACCAAATCATCATTATTCATTAACTTCTCCAGTATCTCTTGAGATAAGGCACGAGTCATACTACCCAATTTATTTCTCAGACAATTATACAAAGTCTTCTTCCTCCCCTTTCTCTTAATCTTTAGGTCATTCACCAAAAACTTGTGTCGTATAAAAAGATTTCTACACAGAATAATCTTGCAGTTCTATGAAGACCTCTATCACCCTTCCTAAAGAGTAACTAATCTATCTAAGTTTTAGCCACCACACTATAAAAAGGTAACCAAGTAGTTCTCCTCCTTTGAAAAAGATGAGTTATCTATCACCTATGCAAAAGCTTTACCAAAATCCAGAAGTAATGTTCCACCTCAATTTCTATCCCCAAACCAAAGCCTCCATGCACATATATTACCAAAATTACATGGCGTTTCCCTAATATGGCCATCAAAATCTCTGTTGATGACTATCTTCTTGGTGCGTAGTATACCTCTTAATGCCTTGTCCAACTCCCCCCAAAAGCATTTCTCGATCCCCTACTCTCCTTCCTGGACACAAGGTATATTAATCTTCCTTTTATTAGGATCTTCAATAGTTGTATGGTATTTCCCCATCAATTAGCATACGTTCCAAGACTCTACATATATCCTTGAAGAACCCTTAATCCACTTACCATTCCTTTTCCTTATCCTTAGTCATCTCTAAAGATATGACCCTAATCCAATATCGTTTACCAAAGGCAATTAAGTAGATTAAAAAAATATAGGGAAAAACTAAAGATAAGAGTCGAGAATTGTCTAAAGTAAGCAAAAATCAATAAGTTAATAAAGAAGGGATTGATTAAAAATCTATTTTTGACAGTAAGCACAAAATAATAAGACATAGAGCATAAATCGAACAAAACACTATTGCGTATTTCCTTATAGAATATGTAAGTCCTTTTCATTTTCCTATGTTTCTCCATTAGTATCCTTACCAAAATTGATGACTTCAATAGTTGATCACCCCATCATGAATCAAAATTTATTCACAAAACTGGACACACCCCTTCTCGCGCTAAACTTCACCACCTTCTCCCAAAATTTTGTAGAACCTTAGCAGCTTCATGAATGTGTAATTGTTATAGTATTTGTATATTAACCTTGTTTTTACATAACGGGCTATTGTAATCAAAATCTATTATTTGGGAACTTTTTTCATCTTATAAAATTACATAAAACAACCTATTTAACAATTTTATACCTTTTATGTCCATGCTTTTCCAAATTTTGATCGACATGTCATCTGGTTATATGGATCTTCCCCTAATCATATTATTAATAGCACACTTAAACTAATCTACTTTAATAAACCTTTTGTATCCAAATTCTCAATGACTTTTAGAGTGCTTCAAATCAGCCAATATAATGTTTGTATCCCTTCTTCCGTTCAAGCATTTGTGGAAGTATGTTTATCGTCTTTACCTAATAAGGATCTCTTAAGCCAACACTTTGTCTTCCTCATCATTGATTCACCTGATCTAGGTCTCAAGCATTCATGCCTATCTTGCCTATGCAACCATGTACAATTTCTTCTGTCTAACCTTATCCCCTAGTTCAACAAACAAATGTTCGAAAGCTTCCATTTTTTGGGTTGTAATTGTTAACATATCCCCTGTCTTTGATGCCTTATATATTTTTTTATTCATACATTTAGCCCCCTTATCATTGTACTCTGCCATTTATACAAAAAAACTTTTTTTGTTTCTACTTTGCCTTGGACTTGTCTATTTTTATCAAGAATCCCCTCGGTCACCACCTATGTTATCCCTTGAAACTCCTATCATATCTCTAGTTGCATTCATAATGTAATTGGTTGAGTTTTTCCACATATAGTTTTCATTCCCTCTCCTCCTGCAATCCCCAATCATCATTAACTTCTCTGTCATCTCATGAGAGGGCATAAGTCAAACTATCAATTTATTTTTCAATCGATCACACAAAGTATTCTTCCTCCTCTTTCTCTTAATCTTAGGATCAATCACCAAAAACTTATGTTGGGTAGTAAAATTCTAACTTGGGACCATCCTGCAGTCCTATAAAAGCCTATATTACCCTTCCTAAAGAGTAAATCATCTATCTAAGGTTTAGCCACCAAACTATGGAAGGTAACCAATTTGTTCTCCTCATCTAGAAAGCACGAGTTAGGTATCACCAATGCAGAATTTTTAGGGAAATCCAAAATTAATGTTCCACCTCAATGTTTATCGCCAAAAGCAAAGCCTCCATGCACATATATCACCAAAACTACTAGGTGTCGCTCCAATGTGGGAATTAAACTCTCCACCAATGACGATATTCTTGGTGTGTGGTGTACCCCTTACTAACTTGTCCAACTCCTCCTAAAAGTATTCTTGGAACTTCTTATCCAAGCCAAGTTGAGGTGCGTAAGCACTTATAACGTTCAAACTATGCCTTTCAATGACTAGCTTAATTGTCATCATCATCTTATTAGTCGTCCTAACCTGCACCACTTTATTCCTTAAGTCATCATCTACAAAAATACCCATTTCATTCCTAGCCCTCGTGATTCGCGAGTACCATGACTTAAATCCATCAATATCCCATTCATTGATACCTCCCATATGGTCTTCTAGACACAATGACTAATAATCCTTTTCTTTAGGATCTTCACTAGTTGTATGGATTTCTGCATTAATTTTGTATGTTCCAAGACCTACCTATAGTCTTAAAGGAACCTTACCCCACTTACCACTCCTTTCCCTTACCCTTGGTCCTATCCGAAGATATGACCTTAATTCAATATAGTTTACTAAAGACACTAAAGTTGATACAAACTAAATAGGGAGTAACAACAATCATGAGTTAAGTAAGCAGAAATCAATAAGTTGATAAAGAAGGAATTTCTCAAAAATCTATCCCTGATTGTATGCACAAATTAATAAGAAATAGAACATAAATTACAAAAAATCTATTCCGAATTACGCCACTTGTAGGGCATCAAAGAAGAAATTGGCAACATGAATGATAAATAGCAATAACCCCATAGAACAAGAGAATAAATAAAAAACAAGAAATATTTATGAAAATAAGTATTGAAATTTAAGAAATAAAGAGAAAAGGAGGAACAATAGAACCTAGCTGGTAGCACGACGAAGAAACTTAATTGTGGATATTGTCAATGTTGACTAGAACTTTTTAGATGTCACTAAAAGTTTCTGGTTCTTTCTGGAGAGATCTGATTCTTACATGGATGTCCATATTTTTGGCCTAGGATAGTAGTTGTGTTGATTGGGTCTTGCTAGAAAGGGTGAAAGGCAAACTGGAAAAAGGAAGTTGCAAGGATGAATTGTATAGTTGAATGGGAGAAGGATTGAAGAAGATAGAAAGATGTCACTTACTTGTCGTTGAAGGGTTTAGATCACAGGAGAGCTAGGTCACTAGTAGAGAAAGAGAGAAGGGTGGGTGTGTGTGGATAAGGGGAGTGTGCGTGTACTCAGATGGCTGAAAAGGGAGAATGCATACTAAAGAGGGCCATAGAGAGAGGGAAAGCATAAATTAAAATGTCACGGTCTTTTATGTAAAGAAATTATGACAGCGAAGTATCATAAATTTATTTGATTCTGTATGTTATTTATCTTGATGACTAGTTATTGCTTAGATAATCGATACTACATAATATAAGCATCATTCTGATGGTTGAAGTTGCTAAGTCAGAAGATCTCTAACTCTTTTTGATGTTCATGTATCATCCAGCCACTCAATGGAGACATAGTTGGAGAAGAATCCAAACATGTCTCAGGGGTTGGAGATGATTCCAAATTTGCCTCAACAGTTGGATCCAATTATGCCTCAACAGTTGGAGAAGAATCCAAACATGCCTCAACAATTAGAGATGATCCCAAATATGCCTCAACTGTTGGAGATGATTCCAAATATGCCTCGACTGTTGGAGATGATTCCAAATTTACCTCAACATTTGGATCCAAATATACATCAACAGTTGGAGGAGAATCCAAATATGCTTCAAGAGTTTGAGATCATTCTAAATATACAGCAACCGTTCCAGATGATTCCCAATATGACTCACCAGTTAGAGATGATTCCAAATATGCCTCACCTGTTGGAGAAGAATTCAAATATACCTCAACAGTTGGAGATGATTCCAACTATGTCTCAACAGTTGGACATGATTCCAAATATGTCTCAACTTTTGGAGATATTTCCAAATTCGCCTCAACGGTAGGAGATGATTCCAAATATGCCTTAGTTGGAGATGATTCCAAATATGCCTCAACTGTTGGAAATGATTCCAAATTCGTTTCAACAGTTGGAGAAGATCTTAAATATGCCTCAACAGTTGGAGATTATTCAAAATATGCCTCAACGGTTAATGGAAAATCCCAATATGCTTCAAGAGTTTGAGATGATTCTAAGTTTACCGCAACACTTGGAGATGATTCCAAATATGCCTCAACAGTTAGAGATGATTCCAAATATGCCTCAACTATTGGAGAAGAATTCAAATATGTCTCAACAGTTGGAGATGATTCCAAATGTGCCTCAACAGTTGGAGATGATTCCAAATATGCCTCAACAGTTTGAGATGATTCCAAAAATGCCTCAACAGTTGGAGATGATTCCAAATTCACCTCAACAATTAGAGGATATAAGAAATTTTCCTCAACAGTTGGAGATGATTCCAAATATTCCTCAACTGTTGGAGATGATTCCAAATATGCCTCAACAGTTGGAGATGATTCCAAATATGCCTCAAAAGTTTGAGATGATTCCAAAAATGCCTCAACAGTTGGAGATTATTCCAAATTCACCTCAACACTTGGAGGATATTAGAAATATGCCTCAACAGTTGGAGATGATTCCAAGTATGCCTCAACAGTTGAAGATGATTCCAAATATGCCTCAACAGTTTGAGATGATTCCGAAAATGCCTCAACAGTTGGAGATGATTCCAAGTATGCCTCAACAGTTGAAGATGATTCCTAATATGCCTCAACAGTTTGAGATGATTCCGAAAATGCCTCAACAGTTGGAGATGATTCCAAGTATGCCTCAACAGTTGAAGATGATTCCTAATATGCCTCAACAGTTTGAGATGATTCCGAAAATGCCTCAACAGTTGGAGATGATTCCAAGTATGCCTCAACAGTTGAAGATGATTCCTAATATGCCTCAACAGTTTGAGATGATTCCGAAAATGCCTCAACAGTTGGAGATGATTCCAAGTATGCCTCAACAGTTGAAGATGATTCCTAATATGCCTCAACAGTTTGAGATGATTCCGAAAATGCCTCAACAGTTGGAGATGATTCCAAGTATGCCTCAACAGTTGAAGATGATTCCTAATATGCCTCAACAGTTTGAGATGATTCCGAAAATGCCTCAACAGTTGGAGATGATTCCAAGTATGCCTCAACAGTTGAAGATGATTCCTAATATGCCTCAACAGTTTGAGATGATTCCGAAAATGCCTCAACAGTTGGAGATGATTCCAAGTATGCCTCAACAGTTGAAGATGATTCCTAATATGCCTCAACAGTTTGAGATGATTCCGAAAATGCCTCAACAGTTGGAGATGATTCCAAGTATGCCTCAACAGTTGAAGATGATTCCTAATATGCCTCAACAGTTTGAGATGATTCCGAAAATGCCTCAACAGTTGGAGATGATTCCAAGTATGCCTCAACAGTTGAAGATGATTCCTAATATGCCTCAACAGTTTGAGATGATTCCGAAAATGCCTCAACAGTTGGAGATGATTCCAAGTATGCCTCAACAGTTGAAGATGATTCCTAATATGCCTCAACAGTTTGAGATGATTCCGAAAATGCCTCAACAGTTGGAGATGATTCCAAGTATGCCTCAACAGTTGAAGATGATTCCTAATATGCCTCAACAGTTTGAGATGATTCCGAAAATGCCTCAACAGTTGGAGATGATTCCAAGTATGCCTCAACAGTTGAAGATGATTCCTAATATGCCTCAACAGTTTGAGATGATTCCGAAAATGCCTCAACAGTTGGAGATGATTCCAAGTATGCCTCAACAGTTGAAGATGATTCCTAATATGCCTCAACAGTTTGAGATGATTCCGAAAATGCCTCAACAGTTGGAGATGATTCCAAGTATGCCTCAACAGTTGAAGATGATTCCTAATATGCCTCAACAGTTTGAGATGATTCCGAAAATGCCTCAACAGTTGGAGATGATTCCAAGTATGCCTCAACAGTTGAAGATGATTCCTAATATGCCTCAACAGTTTGAGATGATTCCGAAAATGCCTCAACAGTTGGAGATGATTCCAAGTATGCCTCAACAGTTGAAGATGATTCCTAATATGCCTCAACAGTTTGAGATGATTCCGAAAATGCCTCAACAGTTGGAGATGATTCCAAGTATGCCTCAACAGTTGAAGATGATTCCTAATATGCCTCAACAGTTTGAGATGATTCCGAAAATGCCTCAACAGTTGGAGATGATTCCAAGTATGCCTCAACAGTTGAAGATGATTCCTAATATGCCTCAACAGTTTGAGATGATTCCGAAAATGCCTCAACAGTTGGAGATGATTCCAAGTATGCCTCAACAGTTGAAGATGATTCCTAATATGCCTCAACAGTTTGAGATGATTCCGAAAATGCCTCAACAGTTGGAGATGATTCCAAGTATGCCTCAACAGTTGAAGATGATTCCTAATATGCCTCAACAGTTTGAGATGATTCCGAAAATGCCTCAACAGTTGGAGATGATTCCAAGTATGCCTCAACAGTTGAAGATGATTCCTAATATGCCTCAACAGTTTGAGATGATTCCGAAAATGCCTCAACAGTTGGAGATGATTCCAAGTATGCCTCAACAGTTGAAGATGATTCCTAATATGCCTCAACAGTTTGAGATGATTCCGAAAATGCCTCAACAGTTGGAGATGATTCCAAGTATGCCTCAACAGTTGAAGATGATTCCTAATATGCCTCAACAGTTTGAGATGATTCCGAAAATGCCTCAACAGTTGGAGATGATTCCAAGTATGCCTCAACAGTTGAAGATGATTCCTAATATGCCTCAACAGTTTGAGATGATTCCGAAAATGCCTCAACAGTTGGAGATGATTCCAAGTATGCCTCAACAGTTGGAGATGATTCCAAGTATGCCTCAACAGTTGGAGATTATTCCAAATTCACCTCAACACTTGGAGGATATTAGAAATATGCCTCAACAGTTGGAGATGATTCCAAGTATGCCTCAACAGTTGGAGATGATTCCAAATCTGCCTCAACTATTAAAGATGTTTCCTAATTTGCCTCAACAGTTGGAGATGATTCCAAATATGTCTCAACAGTAGGAGATGATTCCAAATATGCCTCAACAGTTGAAGATGATTCCTAATATGCCTCAACAGTTTGAGATGATTCCGAAAATGCCTCAACAGTTGGAGATGATTCCATATTCACCTCAACAATTAGAGGATATTCGAAATATGTCTCAATAGTTAGTGATGATTCCAAATATGCCTCAACAATTGGAGGTGATCCCAAATATGCCTCAACAGTTGGAGATGATTCCAAATATGCCTCAACAATTGGAGATGATTCAGAATATGCCTTAGAATTTTGAGAATTATCCAAATATGACTCAAATGTTGGAGAAGATTCCAAATATGTCTCAACATTTGAAGGATAATCCAAATATGCTTCAAGATTTGGAGATGATTCAAAATATACCTCAACAGTTGGGGATGATTCCAAATGTGTCTCAACAGTTGGAGATGATTCCAAATGTGTCTCAATAGTTGGAGATGATTTCAAATATGCCTCAACTGTTGAAGATGATTCCAAATTTCCCTCAACAGTTGGAGATAATTCCTAACTTGTCTCAACAGTTGGAGATGATTTCAAATATGCCTCAACTGTTGAAGATGATTCCAAATTTTCCTCAACATTTGGAGATGATACCAAATATGCCTCAACTGTTGAAGATGATTCCAAATTTTCCTCCACAGTTTGAGATGATTCCAAATATGCCTCAACAGTTTGAGATGATTCCAAATATGCCTCAACAGATGGAGAAGAATCCAAATATTCCTCAACAACTTGAGATGATTCCAAATATGCTTCAACAGTTTGAGATGATTCCAAATATGTCTCAACAGTTGGAGATGATTCCAAACATGCCTCAACTGTTAGAGATGATTCCAAATTCGCCTCAACAGTCAGAGATGATTCCAAATATACCTCAATAGTTTGATATGATTCCAAATATACCTCAACAATCGGAGATGATTCATAATATGCCTTAACAGTTGGAGCTGATTCCAAATATGCCCCAACAATTGGATATGATTCAGAATATGCCTCAGAATTTGGAGAATTATCCAAATATGACTCAAATGTTGAAGAAGAATTCAAATATGTCTCAACAGTTGAAGGAGAATCCAAATATGCTTCAAGATTTGGAGATGATTCAAAATATACCTCAACAGTTGGAGATGATTCCAAATGTGTCTCAATAGTTGGAGATGATTCCAAATGTGTCTCAATAGTTTGAGATGATTTCAAATATGCCTCAACTATTGAAGATGATTCCAAATTTCCCTCAACAGTTGGAGATTATTCCAAATGTGTCTCAATAGTTGGAGATTATTCCAAATGTGTCTCAACTGTTGAATGATTTAAAATTTGCCTCAACAGTTGGAGATGATTCCAAATATGCCTCAACTGTTGGAGGTGATTCCAAATTTGACTCATTAGTTTGAGATGATTCCAAATATGCCTTAACAGATGAAGAAGAATCCAAATATTCCTCAACAACTTTAGATGATTCCAAATATGCCTCAACAGTTGGAGATGATTTCAAATATGTCTCAACTGTTGGAGCTGATTCCAAACATGCCTCAACTATTGGACATGATTCCAAATTCGCCTCAACAATTGCAGATGATTCCAAATATACCCCAACTGTTGGAGATGACTCCAAATTTTCCTCAACAGTTTGAGATAATTCCAAATATTCTTCAACTGTTGGAGATGATTCCAAATATGCCTCAACAGTTGTAGATGATTCCAAATATGACTCAAAAGTTTGAGATGATTCCAAAAATGCCTCAAAAGTTGGAGATGATTCAAAATTCACCTCAACACTTGGAGGATATTAGAAATATGCCTCAACAGTTGGAGATGATTCAAAATTCACCTCAACACTTGGAGGATATTAGAAATATGCCTCAACAGTTGGAGATGATTCCAAATATGCCTCAACAGTTGAAGATGATTCCAAATATGTCTCAACAGTTAGAGATGATTCCAAATATGCCTCAACAATTGGAGATGATTCAGAATATGCCTTAGAATTTGGAGAATTATCCAAATATGACTTAAATGTTGGAGAAGATTCCAAATATGTCTCAACAGTTGAAGGAGAATCCAAATATGCTTCAGATTTAGAGATGATTCAAAATATACCTCACCAGTTGGAGATGATTCTAAATGTGTCTAAACAGTTGGAGATGATTCCATTTGTGTCTCAATAGTTGGAGATTATTTCAAATATGCCTTAACTATTGAAGACGATTCCAAATTTCCCTCAACAGTTGGAGATGATTCCAAATGTGTCTCAACAGTTGGAGATGATTTCAAATATGCCTCAACTATTGAAGATGATTCCAAATTTGCCTAAAAAGTTGGAGATGATACCAAATATGCCTCAACTGTTGAAGATGATTCCAAATTTGCCTCCACAGTTGGAGATGATTCCAAATATGCCTTAACTATTGAAGATTATTTCAAATTTGCCGAACAAGTTGGAGATGATTCCAAATATGCCTCAACAGTTTGAGATGATTCCAAATATGCCTCAACAGATAAAGAAGAATCCAAATATTCCTCAACAGGTTGAGATGATTCCAAATATGCCTCAACAGTTGGAGATGATTCCAAATGTGTCTCAACAGTTGGAGATGATTCCAAACATGCCTCAACTGTTGGAGATGATTCCAAATTCGCCTCAACAGTTGGAGATTATTCCAAATATACCTCAACAATTTTAGATGATTCCAAATATGCCTAAAAAATTGGAGATGATTCAGAATATGCCTCAGAATTTGGAGAATTATCAAAATATAACTCAAATGTTGGAGAAGATTCCAAATATGTCTCAACAGTTGAAGGAGAATCCAAATATTCTTCAAGATTTGGAGATAATTCAAAATATACCTCAATAGTTGGAGATGATTCCAAATGTGTCTCAACAGTTGGAGATGATTCCAAATGTGTCTCAATAGTTGGAGATGATTTCAAACATGCCTCAACTGTTGAAGATAATTCTGAATTTCCTTCAACAGTTGGAGATGATTCCAAATGTGTGTCAACAGTTGGAGATGATTTAAATATGCCTCAACTGTTGAAGATGATTCAAAATTTCCCTCAACAGTTGGAGATGATTCCAAATATGCCTCAACTGTTGAAGATGATTCCAAATTTGCCTCCACAGTTGGAGATGATTCGAAATATGCCTTAACTGTTGAAGGAGAATCCAAATATGCTTTAAGATTTGGAGATGATTCAAAATATACCTCAACAGTTGGAGATGATTCTAAATGTGTCTCAACAGTTGGAGATGATTCCAATTGTGTCTCAATAGTTAAAGATGATTTCTAATATGCGTTAATTGTTGAAGATGATTCAAAATTTCCCTCAACAGTTGGAGATGATTCCAAATGTGTCTCAACAATTGGAGATAATTTCAAATATGCCTCAACTTTTGAAGATGATTCCAAATTTGCCTCCACAATTGGAGATGATTCCAAATATGCCTAAACTATTGAAGATGATTCCAAATTTGCCTCAACAGTTGGAGATGATTCCAAATATGCCTCAACAGTTTGAGATGATTCCAAATATGCCTCAACAGATGGAGAAGAATCCAAATATTCCTCAACAACTTGAGATGATTCCAAATATTCCTCAACAGTTGCAGATATTTCCAAATATGACTCAACAGTTGGAGATGATTCTAAACATGCCTCAACTGTTGGAGATGATTCCAAATTCGCCTCAACAGTTGGAGATGATTCCAAATATACCTCAACAGTTTGATATGATTCCAAATATACCTCAACAATTGGAGATGATTCAGAATATGCCTCAGAATTTGGAGAATTATCCAAATATGAATCAAATGTTGGAGAAGAATCCAAATATGTCTCAACAGTTGAAGGAGAATCCAAATATTCTTCAAGATTTGGAGATGATTCAAAATATACCTCAACAGTTGGAGATGATTCCAAATGTGTCTCAACAGTTGGAGATGATTCCAAATGTGTCTCAATAGTTGAAGATGATTTCAAACATGCCTCAACTGTTGAAGATGATTCCAAATTTAACTCAACAGTTGGAGATGATTCCAAATGTGTCTCAACAGTTGGAGATGATTTAAATATGCCTCAACTGTTGAAGATGATTCCAAATTTTCCTCAACAGTTGGAGATGATTCCAAATATGCCTCAACTGTTGAAGATGATTCCAAATTTTCCTCCACAGTTGGAGATGATTCGAAATATGCCTCAACTGTTGAAGATGATTCCAAATTTGCCTCATCAGTTGGAGATGATCTAAATATGCCTCAACAGTTGGAGATGATTCCAAATATGCCTCAACAGATGGAGATGAATCAAAATATTCCTCAACAACTTGAAATGATTCCAAATATGTCTCAACAGTTGGAGATGATTCCAAATATGTCTCAACAGTTGGAGGTGATTCCAAACATGCCTCAACTGTTGGAGATGATTCCAAATTCGCCTTAACAGTTGGAGATGATTCCAAATATGCCTCAACTGTTGAAGATGATTCCAAATTCGCCTCAACAGTTGAAGATGATTCCAAATATTCCTCAATTGTTGGAGATGATTCCAAATATGCCTCATCGGTTTGAGATGATTCCAAATATGCCTCAACAGATGGAGATGCCTCAACAGTTGTAGAAGAAAGAATATGTCTAAACAGGTGGAATAGATACCAAACATGCCTCAACAGTTTGAGAAGAATACAAATATGCCTCAACAGTTGGAGAAGATCCCAAATATGCCTCAACCATTGGAGATGATTCCAAATATGCCTCAACCATTGGAGATGATTCCAAATTCGCCTCAACATTTGGAGAAGTTTATTAATATGCCTCAACAATTGGAGATGATATCAAACATTCCTCATTAGTTGGAGATGGTTCCAAGTATGCCTCAATAGTTAGAGAAGAATCCAAATAAGCCTCAACAGTTTAAGATGATTCCGAATATGCCCCAACAGTTGGAGAAGAATCCTAACATGCCTCAAAAGTTGGAGAATATTCCAAATATGTCTCAACACTTAGAGAAGAATCAAAATATGCCTCATCAGTTGGAGAATATCTAAATATGTCTCTAGTATGTAAATTTATAAGAATACAACAATTATTTTTAAATTTGTGACATAACTTACAAGGTTTCATCCTTGAAGGATGAGCATGAGGTTTTCTCTAAACGAACTATGCAAGCTGAACCGAGTCGTGGTGCCCTTAAAAAGATTAAGCTTCTTCATGTACTAGAGCCTTCTGAACCAGGTTCGTTGTATTGGTATCAAATACTTTGCTTTTATGTTTTGGAATCTTTTGTCTTTGATCTTCATAAATCATAATACATGTGAGCTCACCTAAGTAGTGTATACTCATATAGGTTTACTTAACATGAATTAAAATGATATCCAAATTATGCAATAAAAGTTATTTCATAAAGGAATTAGTTGCATACTATTCAAAATGGGATTAATTATGAACATACTGTATTTAGATTAAATTTCATCCTTATTCATGTCCACTTCTAAGTATATGAAATATTTACGCTAAATTTGAAGTATACAAGAACTCTCGATACATAATTGAATGTATCTTTAGCCTAGATTATTTGGTCATCGCAAATATGAATAAATTCTTATTTTACTTATCACAGAATGCATTCTAAACCAAAATACTAGTGTCATGGATGATCTATTTGTCTATTATTAGCTCATGAAGAACAATTAAATAGATTTCTATTTTAGTAGAAATTCATATGATCAAATTATCTGTTGATCTTCCTTTCAAGTTGTTCCATCGGTTTCTACTCCGGGACGCACACAACAAAACTCCCTAATCCAATCAAGATCTAGTTGGTTTTCGACCTTCTTCTTAGCATGGAATAAGAAGGAAATAGCTTGAGAATGATCATAATCAATAGTTGTTATACAATATATGTAGGGTATAGGCATGGATACAATTAAATGAATTTGGTTACTTCTTCATCATTTTATGAATTCTTAAAATTTTCTAATACAGATTGTGCTCATGAGTACTAAATAATGATTAGAATAAAATTACATGTTTTTGCTTGCTACAAATTTACTAATATCTGCTACATATTTATTAACTATTTTCGAACATGTGTGTTGCACGTTTAGATCTTGCTAATTAGTATAAATACTTCTAAAATATAAATGTGCGATGTTTAAATACAAGATCAAATCAATTAACGGTGAGCATTATATTATAATCATCGCAAGGCACATCATACCAAAAAATTGTTATCAAGTGACTTTCAAAACTGATAGTATAATGACTTCAATTATACACTTTTTATAATATATCAAGTATTTAAATTATTAAAAGTTTTATTTTTAATATGTAACAACACATAATTTAAATGTCGACATTATAGTTACAAAAGATTTAATGCCTTAAAATTTCTACCTTCTTTATAAGGAATAAGGTTGTCCACTTTTTTTTTTTTACAGATGCATACATATCGAGAACTTGTCATCGAAGGAGAGTAGTGTTTTGTAATAGTTGTAGAGAAATTCGATCAGCATATGTCTTTCTTAGGATGACTAGTAGATCATTATCAATTTCATAGTCTAAACCTACAAAAAAAATTATTTATTTTATATAAAATAATCATGATTTATATATTGAATTGACATATATAAATAATAATTACACCTATATGTACCCTTCGTCTTCTTTGGATCATTCAAAATTATTACTTCTATCATCTGTAAATTTTGACAAAAGAAATTTCTATCAAGTTATATACATATAATTGAATTATAAAATACAACAATATGGTAGCAAAAAGAAGACAATATAAACCAAAAATTATATGGTGCAAAAAATGCATATAAAAAAAAATTTGAATATATATATATATATATATATATANCAAATGAATTGCATATAAGAAACTTAAAATCATCGGATATTACTAAAATAAAACCGATAGAGCTACATAGGAATAAATACAAAAGGGATCATACAAGTAATATGATAAATAAGTGGGTTTAATCTTTCAAGTAAAAAAAATTTGAAAGAAGAGACATACATGTTGTGCTTGTTTCATTCAACTATTGATTAGTTTAAGCAAAATAAATAAATAATTAAAATGGAAAACAAAATCTTCTCTTCTGTCCATTTGTATTTTCATAACAATGTATTTGTGAACATAATAAAGTATAATTATTAGTAATTAGTTGAGAATATCAAAATTACTCTAAGCCAATATGTATAGTAATTTTACATTTACACACAAAATAGTAAGAAGAAATTCCAGAAAGAAAAAAAATCGTAAATAAAGAATTAGATCTGAAACAGCTCTATCTAATTTAAAAAAATCTATAAATGCTAAAATCTTTCAAACAAACAATAGAATAAGGAAATTTACCATATGAATACGTAGAACTGCTAATGGATGAATTCAAGATAACAACTTGTTAGGTTGTGGAACCTGATTAATATTTGATATACTGTCATATATTAATGTTCTCGCGGTTAAACCTAAAATACTCTGAATAATTAATATATATACCCCACCGTTGTGGAACTTAATTACTGGGTGTTACCACAAAATATTGATTTCTCTCTTTCTCTCTCTAGATCTCTCATCTCTTTCTCTCTAAAGTTCTTGTGTTTTTCATTCATCAAGTGTGTGTGTGTTGATTCGATCCTAACAACTGGAATCAGAGATAAGGAGATTAAACACGATCACTAAAGATGGACAGTTCGAAGCTTGGAATTGAAAAGTTTGATGGATCCGATTTCAGTTTCTAGAAGATGCAGATCGAAGATTTTCTTTACCAGAAAGATCTGCACGAACCGTTGACCGGGATGAAGCTTGAATCTATGACGAAGGATAAGTGAAAGCTCAAGGATCGCCAGGATCTAGGGTTGATCCAGTTGACTTTACAAGAAATGTGGCGTTCAACATCGTGAAGGAGAAGACTCATCCGATCTGTTGAAGGCACTGTAAAAAATGTATGAAAAACCATCGGCGATGAACAAGGTTTACTTGATGCGTAGATTGTTCAATTTACAGATGTCTGAGAATGGATCTGTTTCTGATCATATAAACGAGTTCAATATGATTGTGAGTCAACTCAATTCTGTGGATATTAATTTCGAAGATGAAATTAAGGCTTTGATTTTGATGTCATCTCTGCCCGAGTCTTGGGATACTGTTGTTGCTGCGATTAGCAGTTCCCGTGGATCTAAGAAACTAAAGTTTGGTGAAAGCTGTGATGTTATTCTTCGCGAAAGTATTCGCAAACGAGAAGTGGGAGATTCATCGGGAATGTGCTCTCAGCGTTGACAAAAAGGGGGAGAAGTAAGACGAAAGGCAAAAATCAACATGGTCGATCAAAATCAAGAATCAAGGAAAATCTCCGAACAGATCAAATGTGACTTACTGGAATTGTGGAGAAAAAGGGCACTTCCGGACGAGCTGTACAAAGCCAAAGAAGAAACAGAATCAGAAATCTGGAGATGACAATGATTCTGTAAATTCAGCAGAGGACATTGGGGATGCTCTAATCCTTAGTGTGAACAGCCCGGTTGAATCATGTATTTTGGATTCTGGTGCATCTTTCCATTCGTCTCCAAGCAAGGAGCTGTTCAAAAATTTCAAATATGAAAATTTTGGAAAGGTGTATCTTGCTGACAATAAAGCCTTAGAGATTGAAGGAAAGGGGGATGTTTGCATAAATACCACCTCAGGAATCTAGTGGACATTGGAGGATGTCGATTTATTCCTGGGCTCAAGAAAAGTCTGATCTCTGTTGGTTAGTTGGATAGCACGGGATATGCAGCATAGTTTGGGAAAGGTTCGTTGAAGATTGTGAAAGGTGCTATGGTAGTAGCTCGTGGCACCAAATCTGGAACTTTTTACACCACTGCAGGGTGTATTAACATGGCCGTTGTTGCCGAAGGTGCTTCCGATTCATGTCTGTGGCACAACAGACTTGGAAACATGAGTGCTAAAGGAATGAAGATGCTGGTTGCAAAAGGATCATTAGAGGTCCTGAAGTCTATTGATATAGGTCTTTGCGAGAGCTGTGTTATGGGAAAACAGAAAAGAGTAAGCTTCACAAAGACTCCTAGTGAGCCAAAGAAAGTGCGGTTTGAAATGGTCCATACAGATGTTTGGGGACCATCTCCAGTATCATAACTTGGAGGATCCAGATTCTATGTTACCTTCATTGATGATTCCAGCAGAAAGGTATGGGTTTACTTCTTGAAGCATAAGTCAGATGTGTTTGCAACTTTTAAGAAGTGGAAAGCTGAAGTTGAGAATCAGACCGGTTTGAAAGTCAAATGCCTAAAGTCTGAAAATGGAGGAGAGTATGACAGAGTTCAAGGCATTCTGTGCAGCTGAGGGAATCATATTGATGAGAACAGTTCCTGGTAAGGCAAGGCAAAATGGAATTGCTAAGAGGATGAACAGAACATTGAATGAGCGTGCAGGGAGTATGAGGATACACTGTGGGATGCCAAAACATTTTGGGCGGATGCTGTGAGCACAGCTGCATACTTGATCAACAGGGGACCATCAATTCCTTTAGGGTTCAAGATTCCAGAGGAGGTGTGGACAGGAAAAGAACTCAAGTACTCACACTTGAGGACTTTTGGTTGCACTGCTTATATTCATGTTGATCCAAAAAAGAGAGACAAACTTGATGCCAAAATTGTGAAATGTTACTTCATAGGCTATGGTTCTGATTTGTTTGGTTACAAGTTTTGGGATGACAAAAACAGAATGATCCTGTGACATTGTGACATGACATTTGATGATTCAGTCCTGTACAGGGATAGAGAGCATAAGGTTCTAGAGATTACAAAGCAAGTGGGAGTTGAGGTAGATACTCAACCAACTCCTACTGAAGAATCTGAACTGGAGCAAGTTACACCTGAGCAGGTCTTAAGGAGATCATCCAGAACCATTAGGGCACCATATAGGTATTCACCTTCATTACACTATCTATTGCTGCCTATAGGTGGAGGATTCGATCAAGTGGGAGCAAGCCATGGATGATGAGATGAGGTCACTTGAGAAGAACGACACATGGGTGTTGACTGAGTTACCTGCAGGGAAGAGAGCTTTGCCGAACAAGTGGGTGTTTAGAATCAAGACTGAACCAGATGGCAAAAGAAGCTTCAAGGCTCGTTAGTGGTTAAAGGATATTCACAAAGGAAAGGATTGATTATGCTGAAATATTTTCTCCTGTTGTGAAATTAACCTCTATTCGAATTCTGTTGACTATTGTTGCATCGGAGAATTTGCATCTAGAGCAAATGGATGTAAAAACAGCATTTTCCATGGAGATCTGGACAGAGAGATCTATATGCAGCAACTGGAAGGATTTGTGGTTCCAGGAAAGGAACACATGGTGTGCAAGCTCACCAGGAGCTTGTATGGACTAAAGCAAGCACCACGGCAGTGGTACAAGAAGTTTGACTCCTTCATGACCAAGAGTGGATTCTGCAAATCTGAAAAGGATCCGGTTTGTTACTTCAAGAAATACACTAATTCATATGTCCTTCTACTCTTTTATGTGGATGATATGTTGATTGTAGGATCTAGTATGAGGGAGATTAATAATCTGAAGACAAGGTTGTCTGCAGCGTTTGAGATGAAAGATTTGGGTCCAGCGAAGCAGATTTTGGGGTTGAGATTTCTCAGGATAGATCTGCTGGAACTTTAAATCTATCTCAGGAGTTGTACATTGAGAAGGTGTTGAGCAGATTCAGGGTTAATGATGCTAAACCCAGGACTACTCCATTGGCAAATCACTTTAAATTATCAAAGGAGCAGTCACCCAAGATAGCCGAGGAGCGTGAGTATATGACACTTGTTCCATATGCTGCAGCAGTTGGAAGTTTGATGTATGCTATGGTCTGCACTAGACCTGATATAGCACATGCAGTGGGAGTTGTTAGCAGGTACATGGCGAACCCAAGGAAAAAGCATTCGGAAGCTATGAAGTGGCTTATGAGATATATGACAGGTACATCCAGTACTTCACTTTGTTTTGGCAAAGTCAAGGTGACTCTACAGGGTTTTGTGGATGCTGATCTTGGTGGGGATGTGGACTCGAGTAAGAGTACATCCGGGTACATTTACACCATAGGTGGAGCAACAGTGAGTTGGATGTCAAGTATTCAGAAGTGTCTTTCTCTTTCATCTACTGAAGCTGAGTATGTGGTAATAGAAGAAGCTGGGAAAGAGATGATATGGCTGGCAGATTATTTGGAGGAATTGGGCAAGAAGCAGAGCGAGAAGATTCTTTACTCAGATAGACAGAGTGCCATACAGTTGGTGAAAAATCCAGTCTATCATTCGAAGACAAAGCACATCAGAAGGCGGTACCATTTCGCTCGCAGGGCAGTGGAGGATGGTGATATGTGTTTGGAGAAGATAGAGGGTGCAAAGAACCCGGCAGACATGTTGACGAAATGTGTTGATGTTGGGAAACTGTGGTTATGCAAAACCTCGGTTGGTCTTCTTAGTTGTTGCAACAGATGTTGCGGTGCGGTAAAGATGTTGATGATGAACAAATTTTTGTTTTTTGAGAATGTATTTTTTGGATGACTGAATCAATCTACAAGTGGGAGACTTGTTAGGTTGTGGAGCCTGATTAATATTTGATGTACTGTCATATTATTAATGTTCTCGCAGTTCAACCTAAAATAATCTGAATAATTAATATATATACCCCACCGCCATGGAAGTTTACTCACGGGGTGTTACCACGACATATTGATTTCTCACTTTCTCTCTTTAGATCTCTTATCTCTTTCTCTCAATAGTTCTTGTGTTATTCATTGATCAAGTGTGTGTGTGTGGATTCGATCCTAACAAAACTTGTATATGGTAGTTGTACATATTGATTTAGCTACAAATCCTCACTTTCTTTAATCCAATATTAAAAGGAGAAAAACCTTGATTCATGTACTTATTTAATATTGTAGAAATCCTAAAACATTCATTTCCTAATAAACAACTTACAATTCTAAAATAATTAAAATAATATAATTAAATTAATTAGATATTTAATTTAGTCCACGAATAAAATGGTAATACAATTTTTTTCAAAAATATTTGCAGCTTCCCACTTAAAATAGTATATGATATGATATATGATGATAAGCATGGAAAAAAAGAAATACGTATATTTATGAGAAATACTTCTTCATGAAATATTCTTTTACCTTTCTGAGAAGTAGGAATGATGACGGTATTATAGTGCAAAAGTTAAAGTACAATGCCTAGAGGGTAATTTTTAAGCTGCTAATAGGGGCAAACCCACGTAGTTATTTTCGGGTGCTTATAGTTAAATCAGCACCCCTAGAACAAATGCAGTTGTGGGTGTGTGTTCGAATCCCATTAACCCCATTCTTGAATTTTGCACCTTTTTTTTTTAATTCTATTTTAATTAAGGGCATATTTTACTTCAAATTTTGTACATGTTTTGACTTTTCTTTTCTTAATTAGTTTAGTTTGAGTAGCTTTTTCTTTCTTTTTTATTTTTAACTTTTCCTATGATTTAAAATATTTTTCACTACTGCCTTTATGGGAATATCAAGTTTACTCTCATTCTTCCCGTTGCTACTACTTTGTGGAACGAGCTTTCTTATCCATTAAGTACATTAAAAATGATCTTCGTAATAGTATTTGTGATGAATTTTTGAATGGTTGTTTAGTTAGCTATGTAGAGCGTAAGATATTCACAAATGTAAGCAATGATGGTATTATTTATCGTTTTCAACATATGAAAAGTCGTCGAACACAATTATGAATTTAAGACTAGAAGTCTCTTTTTGTAGTAATAATATTACTAGTAGGTCATTATGAATTATAACTAGATGTTGTTTTTGATGATGATAATAATGGTTGTTATTTTTTTAAATATTTTTTTACTTCTTTTTATTATAGAGTTTGAGTTAGCACACGTTTACACTATGTGATTGCTAACAAGTTAATGTTAAAGGAAGTGAGCACCCACAACTTTTAATCTTGGATCCGCCACTGCCTGCAAACAACTTTATATGAAGCATAGAGGGTTTAGGTTTGAACAATGAAGAGAACACAATGTGGACGACTTCATGCATAATACTTATAATGGGGCTGTGCAGGGCGGTTTGAGTTTAACCCCCAATAATTTTAAGCTGCCCCATCAAAAAATTCTTTTCAGTTTCAATCTGCTCACCCCGCCCTGCATAAAGCCACCCCACATAAACCCGCCCCACACAAATTGTATAATGTTTCCCTTTTATAGGTAAGTTTGATACTAAATATAAAATTCATAAAAACAAATTTATTTTTCATCAAGTTATGTTAGTTTAGTCGAAAATGACATAAAATTATATTTCTAGAGGTCAATCGAGAAGCATGTAAGTATTTGTATTAGTTTTGATTTTATCATTTTCATTTACTATTTTGAATATTTTAGTAATTTTAAAGAAACATATTAGTAGATAAATCTCTATCATACTTCTAATGTGTCAAAAGATTAAATTAAGTTTAAACTTGCATAAACCTCATATAACTGCAATCTGCCTTACCTGACATTAGATTTGAAAAGCCGACTTTAATGTGCCCCACATCCCTCCCCCGCTCCGCATAACCTTAAACCAACATTGCTCCGCATAGCCTTAAAATCATCCACTCCGCATCTAGGCCACCCCATTTCCATCACTATTCATGCACGAGTTATTTAAGTTAATCTTAGGAAAATATCTTGTGTTATACTAGGATCCTTGATTGTCAATGATTGAAATAACATTATGCTGATTGTAGTTGAGCCTTTGCAACTTAGAATCTAAATAATATTAGAGAAACTGATAATTTTTTATGTAGTGATCACACTATCAAACAAGCTTAGACCATGATGCTTCAATGTTTTGAAAAGTGAAGAGTACAAAAGGGCAACAAGATCAATGGGATTGAAGCAAAAATTTAGAACTAAAACAAGTACTTCTATAATGTTAATTGCACAAAAAACCAATGGGAGATATCATCTTGAATGAAAAAGCAAGAACCGAAGCGCATACTTCTTCAAAGTAAACTACACAAGTTTTTGAAAACTAAAAAAACACCAAACATGTATGGGTATTACGCTATATGAAACATAAAACTAATCCAACTCTTCATAGTTTAACAAAATCTCGATTGCTTATCAGTAAAATTATTTTACGCGTCATCATATGAAATACATACTTCTTTAAAACTTTCTCACTTTAATCATGAAGAGATAAATCCTCGCTTAGCTTGCTTAATCGATTTAATTGAAAAGATATTGACCCTTAATAACAGTGTGAAATTTAGTTGATCTTACCATCAGAACATGTCAAATTTTATTTTATTTAATTTTTTATCTG
The DNA here is from genome assembly GCF_001406875.1 of Solanum pennellii. Classification (NCBI taxonomy): domain Eukaryota; kingdom Viridiplantae; phylum Streptophyta; class Magnoliopsida; order Solanales; family Solanaceae; genus Solanum; species Solanum pennellii. The sequence goes on along the minus strand of NC_028648.1, from coordinate 39,912,015 downwards.
TTCGACAAGTAACTTGATATAAAACAAACATATTTTAAACCATTATTTTTTGCAAGTAGTCTATAACCCTTTTATATAGGTCATACCATTTTAAGCTAGAAATAACTAGAGTTCTCAAACTTGATACAAGTAGTGATGGAGAATGTTATAAACTTAGTAGAAATATTTCATTTGTGACTTCTTTTATCTTTCCCTAATATTTGTCATATGATAGAACGTAAAGTACATAATGAAGTAAAACACACAAACTATGGATTTTTTTAATAAAATATGTATGAATTTAATTCTATAATTAAGTTATGCGTATGATTATTTCCTTCTTCATTTGATTGTTGAGTCTCTCTCTATACAAATCCTCCCTTCGATTGCTTAATCCCTTTAAGTGGGGAATTATTGAATTTTATCAACACACTGAGACTAAATGTCGCTATCATAATATGTCTAAAAGTTGATTCTATTTACATTGATTGAATTTTATATTCATCAAGTTGTTGCCTATAAAGTAAACATATGCTAAACTACTCCGTCTTTGTAAGTAGTCTAAAATACTTCAACCTAAGTTATTCTAATTTATACATGTTATTACCAGTACATTACAACTTGACAAGTTGTATTAGGGAATGTTATACAGGAAATAGAAATACTTCATTTGCGACTTTGTTAAGAAGTCCCACATCGGTAGAGGGATTAAAAATTGATTTTCTTATATTGACTTGGACAAACCTCTCCTCATGAGCTAGCTTTTGGGGTTGTGTTTGGCCCAAGTGTCATATCTTAATATGGTATCAGAGCAGGTAGAGGTCCCGGGATCGAATTTCACCACCACCCATATTAAAAAGAATTTTCACGTGTTTGACCCATGAAAAATTAGGCCTACACGTGAAAGGGCGTTTTGAGAATATAATAAAATAATAAAAGTGTGTTATATCTAAAAGCTTAAGCTTTTAAATGATATGTTCATACACTTCAATATGTTATCATATCCAGGCTCATCTCAATTTGTTGTACACCAATATTGGGCCCACATTTAAAAGTGTCCACGCTCCAATTGAGGTATGAGCATGCAGGGGAGTGTTAAGAAGTCTCACATTGGGTAGAGATATGGAAAATTGGTCTCCTTATATGAACTTAGAAAAATCTCCCCTCATGAGCTGACTTTTGGGGTTGAGTTAGGCGTAGGTGTCATAGCTTTAAAAACTTCATTTCTCTTTTACTAATAATCGTCATAAGATGAGGATAAAACTAAAGATACAAATGTATAATGAAATAAGAACTTGTTTATTATTTTGTAATCCCACAAGTCATTATAAATGCATAACCAATGAAGTATGATCCACATTTTAATTGTTGATGAATGGGTGACACTGTTATTAAAAGTGAAAGCACCAAAAAGCTTTAAGGTATGTAAGGGCTTTAAGCGCAAATAAAGACGAGATTTATTGAAAATAGGTACAAAGTGAGAAGCATACAAATATATATGTTTAGTCCAAAACTAATGATTATTAAAATAATAGCAAATATATGAAAAAACAAATTAAATAAAGATTAAATTAAGTAAACTACCAATTGTTTAGCGTTACCTTTTTAGAAGAGTCTCATTGACAAGAAAAAATATGTCTTAGAACCTTGATGATAACATTGAACCGCACATAAAGTGAATAGAAGCTCTCATCACATTTTAAGCCTTGCTCCAGGGCTTAAGCGTGGCTTTGACAATACTTATGGGTGATTGATGCGCAAGGGTGTTTGTAGACTTGGTCTTAATAACAAGTGTAGGTTTCACTACGAGGTAGGTATAGTGTTGCGACAATGGGTTCATTTTCCCTGAGTGAACTTGAGGCAAAATATGAATGTATGTGTAGATCTCTACTAATGTTTTGATGACTAATATGCATGGATCAATAATTTCAAAAATTCAATGGGTTCGATACAACGAACCTTAAAGGTTAAACCTACATTGTTTAAATTTTGAATTGATTTTCATTAATCCTCATAGTTCCCTTTCATGCTTTTTCGATTTCTTTTTACAAAATTCTATAAGAAATAACATATAATAAAACATAAGACCATAATATTAATTTTGGAATACAAGAAATAAAGGTATTCAGACAATCGTTAGTTGTGATTAGTTCATTTATGATCTCAATGGTGGAAATATAGGACTAAACATATTTTTTTATTAATCAAGTGATCTTACTAAGAGTTTCTATTGACACTTTATCACATTGGAAAAACATAAATCTTCTATTGCTCCTAAGGGTAAAGAGCATAATGTTTTGAGTCATTACAATGTTAAACATAAAAATATATTAGATAGTCGAGTTTAGATGTATAAGTTGAACTCGAGTAATGCTACATTTTCATCATTCTAAACCCAAGGTTTATCCTAGAATTCAACAAAATGGATGAATAATAGAATACACATATTCAAGTTCAACTAGCGATAAGAAAATTCTAGGTAGATTTGGTGAACATGATATCAGATGGCATCAGGGTATATTTGGTAAAGATTAAGGCTATTCGTGATTCGTCTTGACGTACCTCAATTACTGAGATTCGAAGCTTCATTGAACTAGAAGGCTACTATAGATGATTAATGAAGGGTTTTAGCTACCATTAAAACACCATTGAATTGATTTACTCGCCTTGATGTTCCATTTGAGTGGTTTTAGAAGTGTGAGTTGAGATTTCGGAAGCTCAAGGAGTTACTTACAACCGATCTTGTATTGACTCTGTTCTAGTTGAGGGTGAGGGTTTTGAAATGTAATGTGACACATTTAGCTCTGGTTTGGGATATGTATTGATGCAATGGAGCCAGGTTCTGCTAATGCATCAAGGCAACATAAGGTTCATGAGTACAACTGTCACGCCATGAGTCTATTCCCGAGATGGGACACTACGTACAAGACTATGAAATTCTTATACAAGCTTGATAGCATGTCATTATATAAGATACTTACAAAAAGTGTAAAATTTAAAACTTTTCTTTAAATCCATACAATCGAAAACATTTCAAAACATTTAAAACAATGCTCTCACATGGCCATCTAGAAAAATATCTTAAAACAAAAGTAGAGACACTACCCTTTACAATAGATGTCTAACAAATGTCTATTACATAAAGGAAAATGAAACATCAAAAGTACTTCTCCTCGAATTCATGAGGATATACCACTTTTCCTTGGATGAATCTCAATCCAAGCCCTTGAGCTAGAGAGAAAGATTCTCACTTGCTGGAACCTACACTTGTAGCAAAAATAGAAGAATATGGTTTAGCATAATTAAGTACCAAGTGTGATACCATGCAAAAGCCATGCTTAGGACGAACATTTTCTCTGAAAATCATGATATATGCCAATCTGAGAAAATTTCATGAACATAAGTATTAAAGGCATAATATGAGACATAATCAACATACAATTCATTTCATCGCATTCAACCTTCACCTCAAGTAACTCAAGCTTATACCTTTTGCAATGTATGAATAGCATTCTATACCACCATACACACTAAAGTACCACTTAAGGCCACCAAAAGTTAAATTATCATTCCTTCTTCATATTCAGACAATAATCATATATAAGAGACACACACATTTCGTAAGTCATAACAACACATTAGGACCATCATTTAGGGCAACTCTAAGTCATACTTGTGCAATGTATGAGTAGCATCCCATACTACTCACACTAAGTACGCCTTGAAGCCACCATAGACAAGAAACCTTCATACTCAGTGAGTCATGGCAAGAAAATAACTCATAATACAATCTAAGTAAATCATGCATCATCTCATTAAGCATATAAATTAACATTCTTCATTAAATTTGTTAAGAGCACATTCATTTATGTCATCATAAGACATCAGAGTTTTCACTACCTCTCTCAAGGCCTACTCATGTAATGCATGGATGACATCCCATATTACCACCCACACTTCATGAAACCTCTTAAGAAATCATAATGCACATCTCACATGATGGGGATAAGCATTAACCGACATAGACTATATGAGCTTGACATGAAATGTAGTGTCATGAACCCACATTGAAAAGAGGTGGTCTACTTGCCTAAGGTAGAATGCTTACATTTAGCTTAGGGGGATACACTAGCTAGACCTATTGGGGCACATAGTTATGCGATAAAGAAGATGTTCATTGAAATCCGTGCTAACGTAGGAAGAACTTCCATTTTGCCGTATCTATTCGGTACTTAGACTCCATTACCATAGAGTAGTTCCCTTTCATTTCATAGGGACCTGAGAGGTCCACTAACATTAGGCCTACCAACGTAAACTACATCACACATGAAAGGGCCACCAACATTATGTCTACCGATTCAAGGTACATTTTAAGGATAGATAATTGACTCCTCAAGAAAGGGCCACTATAATTAGTTTACCGTTTCAAGGTTCATCATTTCACACAATAAAGGGCCACCAACTAGGTCTACTGTTTCAAGGTTCAACATCACATTAGCTTATAGACTCATCATGAAGAACCACCAACATTGGGTATATCAGTTCAATACATAAACTAAAATACCTCATTATTTATAAAAGGGTTAACAACATTATTTCTATCGATTCTAGGTCATTAAGACAAGATACATTAATTATACAAGAAGAGGATGTCTAAGCCTACCAATTCAAGATACAATTTTCACATTACTTTCATTTATACAAGAAAACAATGCATAAGCCTACCAATTCAATGTATACATTAAATAAAAGAAAATCATTCACATTCTATCATCATCATTCATAAGTGTTAATTGATAATATTCTTTCAATCATAACAAAATTACATTCTAAATATTATCATTATCCTATCATTGAATCCACATGCATATACTTCACATCATAATCATACATTAACCTTCATACATTGCCTTTCAAGGCCATGGATCACATTAACCCAAACACCTTAAAATGCTACAATTAGGCATGAGTAATGACATAATCTCAATAATCTAAATCATTATAAACATAAAAAATTTTTCAAACTTTCATGATTAATCAATTCCCAATCACAATTTATAACTTGGGGTTTTGCGGGTAAACATGGGTTCATAGTGTAAAAATATCTTAATTCACCATTAAAACATCACTTAAACCATTATTCATCACAATAAATGCCTTTTAAAACATTTGGAATTGAACCCATGCATAGATTGAAAACTCTAGGTCTTTGGGGAACTTTGGAGGCTTAGAAACATCTTAGAAATTTGCTCTATGAAATAAAGTAAGTCAAGGATGAAGACTACATACATTTAGGGAAGCTAAGTCAAGGATGAAGAATACATACCTTTAGGGAAGAACTCCACGAAAATCCCTTGAAAAAGTTGAAAACTTGACCTTGAGATCTTGAATCATTCACCTACTATGGAGGTTTTCTAGACAGAGAACTTTTGGAGGGGAGGGGAGGTATTTAATTTGTGATTTTTTAAAAAGAAAAAGGACAAATATATCCCCTAACTTTCATAAATGGTATGTGTATACCCCTTGTGTTATACTTTTAGGATACCAGTACCCGTACCATCCAAATTTTGGAACATATATATATCCTTTACTCTAACGGAGATACACATGTCTATATCTTAACGGTTGACCAGATATTTCTTAAATTTCTACCTAAAATTGAAAAATCCACCCGAAATTAAAGTAAAAACCCACCCAAATACATATACCCACAACCCAAAAATACTAATCAAATCTCCCAAATCAATTCACTTAATATCAAATTAAGCAATTCAAACATTTTTAATAGCATATCCCCCCCCCCCC
>NC_028648.1:39902440-39905907 GCF_001406875.1 Solanum pennellii | reverse complement strand
TTTTAATAGCATATCCCCCCCCCCCCAATCTTCATCCCTAAATCATCCTCAATAGTCAACAGTCAACAATAAATTCTCCAATTTTTCATCAACTTCATGCGAGGAAGACCCATCCAACCATGTTTATCCCCAAATCATTCTCCATTTTCTCTTCAACTTCCTCACATGTTTCTTGATCCATAAATAAATTATTTACTCATTATCATCATTATACCTTTGTATGAATTTGATCAAATCTCATCGGAAGCACTGTTGGAAGACTTTTTTTAATGAACACAACAAAAAATATAGATAGCAACATGAAACATAATTAAATACTAAGTTTTTTTCGCAAATTGCAGAAGAAAGAGCTAAACAACTTCAATTTTAGTTATCAAATACACCAAAATACATTACAACAAAAATCTTATTTTTCAATCTCCATTGCTTGTACAACTTTAGCTTTGTCTAATGGAGTCATCTTTGTCTTCAATTAATTCTTGTCAACTTGAAATCCGTTACAACCTTTCTTCTTCTTGTCCTTACCATCCACCTTCATCTTATTATTTTTTGCTTTTATCTTCTATGCTAGTTTTTCTTCCTCTTCTTTTTCCCTCTGAATATTGAACTCGTGCTATTTTTTCCGGCGACCCAAATCGTTTTTCCTTGACATTTTGGCCGGTGGCTGCTATCTGCGATTTTCTTCCTTCTACCAACAAACAATACCTTAAACCTTATGGCCCGTTTGGTTTCACACAATCTTTGTATTAGATTTTATCTAACGACCATTAAACCTTAACTCTTTTGTCCACACATCTTGTGCATATGACGGTTTAAGGACAAGAACAACTGAAATGGGTATTATAATCTTTCTCTTTTCGTGTAGAAAAGAAGACCATCGTAGGATTGACACAACCACTGATAGTAGGATTAGGATTTGGTTTAGTTTTAGGGTTAGATTTGTCTGAAATTTCTTTGGGGAAGAGGTAAACGAGAAAGAGAAGAAACTAAGAGAATTATTTATATGGGTTTTTTTTGGGTGGGTCTAATGTATTTGGGTGGGTTTCAAAATTAATACGGGTGGGTCTTTTAATTTTGTATAGGAAATTTAAAAAATATTAGATGGATGGTTAAAATAGAGACACGCGTATCTCTGTTAGCGTAAAGGATATATATGTTTCAATTTGGATGGTAAGGGTACTCGTGTCCTAAAAGTTTAACGAGGGGTATACACATACCATTTACGAATGTTCGAGAGGTAATTTGTCCTTTTTCCCTTTTTTTAAATAATGAGTTGAAAAAAGAGATTTAATACTTTAAAAATCCTTAAAATACATTAATAAATCAATAATAACTGTCCATTAACTCAACTAACTAAAAGAGGTTTTTACAAAAACACACTTACCTTGGACAAAACTGTGACATATCGGAGAGTTGATCCACGACCCATGACCCAGAGACCGTAGGTGAGGTGACACCCCATCTTGCAGGTCCGCAATTTGGGTCTGAGTGTCAATTATAGGGGCCTTGATCTACGAAGTCCATCCACGTGGCGTGGATGGACCTACAGGGCATAGTCCCCATTAATAGGTCATCACATTTTTGACAATTTTCTCTTTTGCGGTAGCCTTGGGGTTAGGATTTTGGGTCTCCCTCAAGGACCCTTGGTTGGTTTTTGGGGGGTTGTACCTTGACGTTTTATCCCTAAACCCCTCAACCAAAGCCCGGAACATCATTATGCAACCTCTAGCCCTCAAATTAACTCAAAATAAAACTCGTTAGGGTCTAGTTTCACCTACTAGTTTTCCGGGTCATTACAACAACTAACCACTTATGACATGAAGATGGAAAAAAATAATTTTGCACTTAAGATCTAGAGACACTACATGTATGAAGTTCGAGGTTATATATATACGAACCACAAGAGTCTTCAATACATTATCATGAGTTGATAGCGCTAACATTATTTATAAGGTCATTAAATAAGTAAGCGGTCATTAGTAATCTAATTACCCAACATATGAGGTCGGCATCAAATCCACATGGAGTAGTATGTGATAGAGTTCAATTATGAAGTCAATTTTAATTCTAATTCATTCAAGTAAATGGTAACACGGGTTGAAACAATTATGATCATCAAATTGAGAATTTTTGCTAACCAATCGATAAATAAACTTAAACAAACGAGTAACAAGTTAGCAGAGTCGTAATCTAGGAGTTTGCAGAAGTGGGTATCGATATCAAAAGATTTGTCAATGTGAATTCTAAATAATTTTAATTACCCATGGATAGGGTGGGTCATTCTCAATCATATATTAAAATTTTCAATCACAGTATGATTATTACAATAATTCCTCTCGGACATTCTCATGTGTAATCAACTAAACAACCCAACAATTTTTCATAATTCTTCTCTCTCGATCTAGAATAGCATTAAGAGGTGAAACCCCAAATCTTCTTCTCAATCAAAAAAGAATTCCCAACTAATTACAGGCATTAACTCGGTTACACACTTCATTTATTCTCTCTCCATACATATACAAATATTGAAAGCTATAACTAAGTTTGCAACCTCAATTCATAAATTAAACATATGATAATCAAATTGCATCCATATAAATCAAATAAAAATATAGCAATACACATTATGTAACACCCTGTATCCTAAATAGAACGAAAAATGCAAAATTTCAGAAGTTGCAGGTACCACCGGCGGTGCCACCTATGGACTGTAGGGTGACCCATTGTCCATTCTGGTGGTCCATATTTCACCACCAGCAACCCTACCAAAAAAGGTCAAGAAAATATTCTACGTCCTGACCCAAGCAAGGAAAGTAGGTCAGTCCATGGTCTGTGGTCCAGGGTCGAAGGTCGAACCCCACATTTTCTAATCCCATAATCCCGTCGATGGTTAAACAACATAGACCATCGGTTCATCCAAGGTTCGTTGGAGTGGTCTATCGGTGAATCCAAAAGCTTCTAAGTCAGGGGTCATTTGATCTTTTCCTCATGCATTGGATCCCTAAACTATGTCATTTAACCCTTAAACTATATAGTTTTTATCAATTTTTGTATAGAAAGTAAATTAGAACTTACCCTAATCAATTATTCACAAAATGTCATCAATCTTAGAACAAAAGAAAAGAAGAAGTCGATCAAACCCTAGCTCGTGAACATGATAAGCTTTCATCATCTTTAGCCTCGAGATTAGAAGATTTCTTCATGTATTTCGTCACCAGGTATGTGGGATTTCACTAGTGGGTTCCTTTTGTCACATCCGGGAATACCCCCTATATGAAACCGGCATCGTCGTCCTCTTTGAGGACTAAGACTAGCCTCTTAGCTTACATCATTACATGCATAGGTCAAATTTAGCAGAAATTTAAAACTTTTCATTACTTTTACTCGGAGGTTTACATAGACCCTACATACACATAGTGTGTGTGTATATATATATATATATATATATATATATATATATATATATA
>NC_028648.1:39872637-39902387 GCF_001406875.1 Solanum pennellii | reverse complement strand
TATACATAGACCCTTTGTATAGGAAGATTACTTTGTCTTCTACTTTTATTGCAGATAAGTAGATAAAATATAACACAGTCTCAAAATAGTCGTCTCATCTCATAAACATCTAATAAGAGTATATCAACATGAGCCTAGACCTTACATCACTGAAACAAGACCACATATGTATCCAAACGAAAAGGAAAGAAACATAATAGTTTTAATACTAAAACAACATCATAGGTTGATAGTGGCATCGCCCCCGGAAAGTGAGGACCTACCCTACTTGGATGATTGAGAAATCCAAGTCTTCTTCAATGTCGTCTCCAAAAGTCCTTCAACGATCGAAACCTAAAATGTTGGGGAAAATGATGAAATGGGGTTAGTACACCACTTGTACTAAGCATGAGACCATACGCACACATATCATGAAAACATGCTAAAAGGGATATTTCATTAAGTATGCAATTTTCTTTGAAAACCTTTATGCAAATTCAACAAGACTATACCAAATCACTTAGGCATATTCATTAAGTCATAGGCATGTACATCACAAGACGAAAAACATCAAAACTAGTCAATTCAACATGCATATCATGTAATTGAATACCTAGTCAAGTAACTCTATCATCAATTCATCAATAACCACAAGCATGAATAAGAGTACATTTCATCATAACCAAAGCAAGAAAATTACCTATGAACACCTATCAAATAAACAAGTGAAATGACCAAGCAAAGACCCATAACCTTACCCAATCAAGTAACTCAAAAATAATCATGACAAACATCCCACTTCACATATTATGACATTTAAGAGTACATAGCATCATACTTTAACAATATAGACCAACACATGTTCATGAGTGAAACAATCCAACATATAGTACCAACAATGTGCAAGTTCACCATATACATATCATGTACCATTATAAACATATTCATACATAGGAACATCCTCCTAAGGTTTACCTCAAGGCAAACTAGTGCAAGTCATAGGTAGAGTCCCAACCCCTACCAAAGCTAAGTTAACCTCTCAAGTCACCCTAGTTAGTTTGTACTTCATTACTTCATTTTAATTTAGAGAACACTTTCCTTAACCAACATAGACCACAAGTTCTAAGTGTGGAATCCGGTTTTGTAAAGACTTACACCTAAGAAATGTGCTATACCGGCCAAAGTAAAACCCAACATAAACGTAGCTTTCTAGGTGGATCCCTTAGCTAGTATTCCTATGGGGGCAACATAGTTCAAGAACTAAGAGATAGATCACTTGGTAATTGGTCCTATCATAGGAATCCAATGGATGAGTATCCCTCATAGGGGAGTCAACACCTCTTATGGAACTATAGAATGAATTTTCCTCAATATGAAGTCATCTCCTCCCATTGTCAAGTTCACTCGGTGCTAAGCTAAGTCCCTTTTTGAAATGTATTTAATGTCTTTATTAATCATCATAGCTTATTGTAGGTCATAGGGTCTAACCCTTGTATAATTATCATCATCATCATCATCATAGCTCAATAAGAGTTGCATGAGTATAATCCTTTCATTACGATTCATATAAGTGAGCTTAGAACATTAACATTTTCATATCATGATAAGGTACATTGGTAAATCATTCACCATACTTATAACATTTACATCTTAGCCAAAAACTCACAAACCATAGTCAATACATTTCAATTCAACATCATACAACACTATCAATCCTATACAAGGTGTACTCCAATAAAACATCATGACTTAATCAAAATTAACCACAATTTAAAGTATAGAGATCACAAGACTTACCAAGTCTCCTTTATAATTCATCATCAAGTTCTTACCATAAAACCTTAATTAAACCCAATTAGGCCATAACATCATAATAATTCAATGGACAACATGACAACAAGTCTAAAAGAATTACTACATCATAATCAATACTTGTTAATAGCTTAAGACAAGATACATAGGTCAATTCCCAACATACTTCATAACCTAGAGTACTTCTCAAGAACTAGAATGAAAGGAATATAATTTACCCTACTTCATTCATGATTAATATAAAACATCATCTAGTAGTAATTCAACCAATACAATATAATTCATATCAATATCATCACCTAGGGTTAAGGGGTAAAGGTCATCTTCTATAAACTAGACCAAATCATCAAGATATATCATTAATAATTTAGAATGCATGTTAATACATTCATAATATCCAAAAAAAATCATAAAAATCAATTCATAACATAATTTTAGAGGTTCGATGAAATTCACTTGAAAACCCAACTTTCGAAATCAATTTGATAGAACCATTTGAGGAAAGAGGTATCAAAGGTGAAAGAGATCCCATACGTTGATAATAGATGAATATTTCTGGTGAAACTTTACCCTTTTAAGACCTTAAACCCTCCCATATATTGGTCTTCAATGGTGTTCTTTACTAGAGAGAGAAATAAGAGAGAAGGAAGAGAGTTTGGGTTTGTGAGTTATGAGAGTTTAGGTTAGTTTAATGGGTTTGGGGTATTTATATAGGGTTTTAATTAACATAATTAGACTTACCTTAACCCCCAACTAGCTACCTAACCCCTTAATTAATTAATTGGAACTAAATTAAAATGTTCAGAAAATCAGGCCCTCACAGACAAGACATCGACCAACGGTCCGTTCATGAGTCGATAGCCCCTGGCTCCTTCCGTGCGGCACATCATTAGGTAAGTTAAGAGACTATGAAAAATGAACCTTCTAATATTTTGGTTAAGTTTCAATCGACGAGTGTCATCGACACCCCATCGATTCGCTAACGGCCCGTCTGTGGCATCCGTTGGTGACACAGTCTATTGACAACTTTTGCTAACTTTTGCAACGGTCATCCTCAATAGCCCTTGGTTGTTCCTTAGGGAGTCATACTAGGAAGTTTCGACTATGAACCATCTTAAACACACATTTGACACCCTTTCATTAATTTTCATCATTTTCTGACTTCTAAAAGCTAGTCAAATAAGCTAAGGCACGCTAGCACCTCATTAAACTGATTTCCGGATGTCATGGATGCTCTTGGATGTTTTTGTTTCTATACTTCCTAAATGACTTATATTCATCAAAATGGATCTTAAAAAGTTTCTACACCTTATGACACTTACGTTAGGCTGTTGCTTAGTTTTTTGTATGATATTCATAACCTAGTTGTATAGATTCGTTTAGTTCATGAATTATAAATGCTAGGTCAGATTATTAGATATGCATGCTTGAATTTACGAATGTCACAATATTATTAATAATTGTTGCATTTTCAGTTAACATGTCAGTATTTTGAGCTATCTAGTATTACAAAAATTTGGACATAAATTTTTAATTATATAATCAGTTGGGAGTATCTTAATACCGAGTAGACTAGGTCCAGTCACCTTCAAGTCCCAAAACTATGTTCCCCATAGGTTGTAAGTCTCCTATGTGGCCAGCAATTTAGTGATCACGCCAGTCATGCCTTTATACCTCTGGCAGGGTATATTGGATCCTCATGGGGCGTATACATCAGACTTCACATTTAGCTCATGTGGTTTTATGTCTGTATTATAATTAGCTTCATTTATAGTCAGATTATATTGCATTAACCATGTTATTAGTTATAGTCAAATTTAAGTCTCAACAGGTCAAAAACTTGGTCATTATATTCACTTAGTTTCATATTTAGTTCTTCGTTAGTATCATGCTTATCTCTTATCATTGCTCAGATTTATGCTTTGGTTCATTTATGTTATTGTTGAGCTTTACTCTATCCTACATGCTTAGTAACTTTCAAGTATTGACGCATACTCTACACTACATCTTATGATGATGTAGGTTTAGGTTCTCAGCTTCTAGATAATGCAAAGATCGATTCCTGATCTTCAGTTCAGCAGTATCTGTGGTGAGTCCTCATTCTTCGAGGACGATTGACAAAACTATCTTTTTTTGCTTTTAGATGTAGTTTCAGGTATTCTAGATTTAATTGGGGCATGCCCAAAACTTCTAGTCAATTAGACACTTACTTTATACATAGTTAGAATCAACTTTAGTACTTGAGTTTAACTTCTCAGTTATTATTAAACTCCCAATATTTTATATATTCGGATTTAGTATGGGTAATCCCAATCATTTTAGGTTATCTCATGATTATCTTGTGCACAATATATTGTTTCAGTTTATCTTTAGTATGCTTATGATATGCCATAGGGTTAGCTTAGGATCACTCGTGATCTTAAGTTCTGTGTCCGCATGACAAACCTTGTATCATAGCTCTAGGTTTAAGTGTTCTAGGGTTTCTGAAAATCCGCACTAAGTTGATTTCCTTTTCGTGGATGTGAAGTGAACCACATCTAATGAGAGTGAGGGAACAAAGTGTTCAAGGAAAACTTTATTTTCTTGTTACTCTGAACATGAGTGAGGTATGATCCAATCTCCTTATTCTAATTCTTCTATATGCGTTTCAGATTATGCCTCCTCGTAGAGCTTAGAAAAGGAATTCTAACGCAACTTCTCCACTCCCAGATTAAGAAATTTTGAATCCAGATTTTGTTAAGATGAATCTTCCTGAGTTCTTGCAAATTCTAGTGTTAGATTAGTGGCAGATAGGGTTCATTATTTTACTAAGATGAATCTTCCTGAGTTCTTAGGTTCACAAAATTGTGAGGATTCCCAAAACTTCATAGATGAGGTCAAGAAGATCTTTATAGCAAAGCAAGTGACATGTAATAACAGGGTAGAGTTGGTATCCTATTAGCCTAAGGATGTAGATCATATCGGGTATACTTAATGAAAATAGAACAAGGGTAATGATGCTACTCCAATCACTTGGGAATGCTTTAGTAAGATATTATAGACAGGTTCTTCCCAAGTGAGTTGCGGGACGCAAGAAATCAGGATTTTATGAATTTGAGGTAGGGTTCCATGTCAGTCGAAGAATATGGATAAAGTTCACCCAACTCTCAAAGTATGCTTCTCAGATAGTTGCTGATTCCAGGGATCAAATCAACAAGTTTCGATATAGGGTATCCAAATTAGTGAAAATCAAGTGTAGGAATACAATGTTGCTGGAAAATATGAACATCTCTAGGCTCATGACTCATGCTCACCAGGTTGAGGGTGATAAGCTTAGGGAACAAGCTAAGGACAACAAAAAGTTAAGAACATGCAACTATGAGTACCCTGAATAAAAATTGGGTGGTATAAATTGCTTGATATTTCAACAAAAGTCTTCATCTTGAGCACCTTCATTAGCTAATATTCCATCCTCCAAGTTCCAAAATGATCAGAAAGGAAATCCATCAAGTCTCTAAGTCTCAAGGTAGTATTTCATGCACCAAAACATACCTAACTTGTCCAAAGTGTAGTAAGAACCATCTGGGCGAGTGTCTTTAAGAAAAGGAAGGATGTTTTAGGTGTGGTCTGTCTTGTCATATGTTGACAGATTATCCTTCTAATAAACATGGTCAAGGACTCAATAATGGTAAAGCTCAGTCCACAACTTAAGCAGCACCAGCAGGTCTCTTGATTCAATAAGTTAACTCAACCGGTATAGGTGTCGGACAATGCCAAAATAGGTTGTATGCTCTTCGGTCTCACCAGGACCAGGAAGATTCTCCTAATGTAGTCACTAGTACGTTACAAGTCTTTGACTTAGATGTTAATCCATTGTTATATCCAAGGGTTACTCTTTCCCTTGTAACACCTTATATAGCAGTCAACTTCAATTTTAGTCTAGAAACTCTCTTAAAACCCTTCTCAGTATCTAGTCCAGTTGGCAACCCAATTATTCCTACATGGGTATACAAAAATTTCCTTGTCATAGTTTGTCAGAAGATCACCTCAGCATATCTTGTAGAGTTATAAATGGTAGATTTCGATATCATTCTAGGCATAGATTGGATACATTCTTTTTATGACTCAGTCAATTGAAGACCTAGGATGTTCGTTCTGACTTTCTAGACGAACCAATCTTAGAATGGAAGGGTAGTAGCTTAGTGTCGATTCATTTTTTACGTTAAGGCCAAAAACATGATTTTTAAAAGTTATCTCTATCATCTAGTTTGCGTTTAGGACTCAAGCTCTGAAACCCCAACTCTTGAGTCAATTCTAGTAGTTAATGAGTTCCCTGAAGTATTTCTAGAAGATCTTACCATAGTTCCTGCTGGAAAAAATTGACTTTGGAATAGTTCTCCCTTTAGGTACCCAACCTATTTGTATTCCTCCTTACAAAATGGCTCCAGCTGAGCTAAAGAAATTGAAAGAACAATTGAAAGACCTTCTAAATATGAGTTTTATCAGACCTAGTATTTTCCCATGAGTGCACCAGTGCGATTCTTGCAAAATCAAGATGTTTCTCTCAGATGTGCATTGACTATATGAAATTGAACAAAGTCATAATCAATAATAATTATCCAATCCACAAGATTGATGACTTGTTCGACCAACTTCAGGAGGCTGGTCATATTTTGAAGATAGACCTTAGATCCAATTATCATCAGCTCAGTGTCAGAGAAATAGCCTTCAAAATTTGGTATAGTCATTATGAATTTGTAGTTATTTCATTTGGACTAACCAATACTCCTGCGATTTACATGGATTTGATGAACATAGTGTTCAGTCAATATTTTTACTTGTTTGTTATCGTATTCATTGATGATATATTTATTTACTCTAGGAATGAGGAAGAACATGTGAATCATTTGAGGGTTAAGTCCTACAAACTCTCAAAAATCACAAATTATTCACTAAGTTTAGAAAATGTGAGTTTTTGTTGCAATCTATTACTTTTCTTGGTCATATTGTGTCTAACAAAGGGATCCTAGTGGATTCTAAAATAAAAGCAATGAAACAATGGCGCAAACCTGCCTTTCCTATTGATATCACAAATTTCTTGGGTTTAGATGGTTACTACAAAAGGATCGTGGAAGGATTGTCATCCATAGCTTCTCCATTGACTTAGTTGACTCAAAAAAGATCAAGTTTCAGTGGTCAGATGATTATGATTACAACTTCACAGAACCAAAAACTAGATTGACTATAACTCTTGTTTTGACTCTCCTAGAGGGTTTAGACGGCTATGTTATCTATTGTGATACATCCAAATGCGATCTAGGTTGTATGTTGATACAGTGAGGTAAGGTTATAGCTTATGCTTTAGATAGTTTAATGTGCATGAGAAGAACTATTCAACTCATGACCTCGAGGTTGCAGCATCACTTAAGATTTGGAGACATTACTTGTCTGGTGTTCAAGTAGATGTGTTTACATACCATAAGAACCTTCAGTATGTTTTCACCTAGAAAGAGTTAAATATTCACCATAGGAGATGGCTTGAGTTCCTAAAAAATTATGATATGAGTGTGCATTACCGTACTAGTAAGGCCAATATAGAAGAAATTGCTCTTAGTAGACTATCTATGGTTAGTGTAGCACACATTTCACGACTGAAATCTAGACCCCAGACGAGACCGGCGTCGTTGACCTCTCAAAGGTCGCAGACAAGCCTACATACATCATTCTTACTTCATCTAGGTTAATTTTAGTAGAAAATTTGAACATTTTGTTTTCTTATTTAATGCTAAACATCTTAAACTTAACATCATAGGCGTTCACAAATCAATAATCTAATATAGAGATAATCAAATGAAAGAATATGTTCATAATTTTATTAAGCGTATTTTTGCCAAAACAACACCAATATAAAGTCTGAACAAAAGTTAAAAGAAACACTAGTGGAACATACTCCACTAGCTCTAGCCTACATCTAAGATAGATAATAACGCTAGACATCCTCGAAAGCATGAGAGCCTACCAAGTCCGGATGAAAGCTCCACGCACGGATAGCTACAACGTCAACTTGTAAGCTCTAGCGTCCACCTGTTCCTGCACCTAAATTGTAGAATTTTATGGGATTAGTACACACTTGTACTAAGTATGGGTATATGCAAGCACACAGCAAGAACATGCATGAGTAAGAATAACTCTTTCCTAACAACATGATTATGGAAAGTAAAGTTAGTGGACTTGCCAAAATGGGATTAGGAAAGTTAGTGAGCTTACCAAATTTGGATTAAGAAAGTTATGCCATGAGAGTAACATGCATCATCATACTTATCATATTACACAGAACATATAACATCTTACACATAGCACATAACATATTGCATATAGCACATCACATCTTTCATATCATTCATTCATATTATATGAGACCTTGGAATCATGGACTTGACATTAAGACTTCCCAAAATGAGGGCTCAACATATGGGACCTCAACTAGGGAGCCTTATTTAGCAAACACAAAGTCTGCTTCATTCATTCATATGTACTTCCTTTCTTTTCTTTCATAGTCTAGTGTAAACTCCATCTATATCTAGGATGTAGTTTAAGACTTTCATCGGGTTTGCTGTGCAATGATCAAGAATGAACAAGTGTCATTACTTAAGTCTAGCTCACCTCTTCCTATCCTAACACCTTTGGTATCATTTATTTCATTATGTGCATCATTTGAGGCTGGCCTCATTCATTCATTGAGAACTTTAACTTCAACAGACACAGATCATATGAGCATCATGATATCCAGTGTCTCCCCCACATCGAAAAGAGGTGGAATCACCGGCCAAAGTGACCCAAAACATGCTAGAGTACATAGGAATTGAACCCCGCTAGATCCCTATATTGGTAGTATAGGTTCAAAGACTAGGAGATATATGGAGACCCATACCCGGCATGTCGGACATTATCATCTCATTTTCTTTTCATAATTACTCACCCCTTTTTATGTGAATGTTCATTTCATCATATGCCAATGCACTTGGCCATTTAGGGTGTTTCAGACTCTTACTTAACCCTTCTAGGGTTTCATCTTTTAATTGTTCATTTCATCATTTCCTTGTTCATTTCATTATTTCATTGTTAATTTCATCATGTGCCAATGCACTTGGCCATTTAGTGTGTTTTATACTCTTACTTAACCCTTCCAGGGTTACTTTATTTCATTACTCATTTCATCATTTCATTACATACATCTTAGATTCACTTATTTTTAAATGTATGCTAGACTTATGGGTCTATACATACAAGCCATGAGATTTCGTTCATAGTTCGTTTAAGTGATTCATATCTTCCTAAGATTATGTGGTATAATACTTATGCATCTTGTATGTATGACAAGATATCGATTTCGATCAATGTAGCCAGCATTATTCTTGAATATTTAATGCACGTATGACTTACGTATCAATACAAAATTTGGGCAAGGGAACCCGGTTTAGAATACCTTGGATAACAGTTACATTTTTCATTATTTTATTTTGGTCCACACGGCTTGGGGAACAAAGATCAAGCCCCAACACCTTCATTTTCATTTAATTTTTTTTAATTTTCTCTTTATTTTTTGCCCAATGGGACTGAGAGGATGTGGGATCAAACCCCCAAAACCTCATTCACTTTTAGTTTTCAATTCTTTTAATTTCTGTCCTTTGGCCGAGGCTGTATGGGTATGAAACCCTAAAGCCCCACTTTAATTTCTTCTCATTAATTTCCCTAGGTTCTTCCTAGAGGTAATGGGTTCGATTCTCACGCGCCTCACCCCTTTATTTTTTTCTTTTAATTTTCTTAAGTTGACTGAGAGGTTGGGGGTTCAAATCCCACTCCTCTCATTTCTTATTTTCATATATCATTTTCCAGCCCAAAACGATGGTTCGAATCCCCTTCACCACATTCGTTTTTACTTCTTTATTTTCATGGTTTTTATTAACATGGTGAGATCACGAGATCAATCCTCCATGACCTCACTTGTTTTAATTCATTTTCACAAAATTTTGAACCCTCTTAACTTGACTGAAACTCAACATTTGAAACTGGAAATTTTGTAGTTTTTCTTCAGCATTATTTCATCAAGTTACACATTAGTTCTTAGGGAATTTCATAGTTCATTTAGAACATTTAAGGTGCATTTTCATGGATTCGATTAGCCAAGAGTTTATTACTCAATTCAGCCACATTACACTTCATATTAACATCACGATTTACATAAGTTTGTGCACGTAAGATCACAACCATAACATTATAATTTTTTAGCCTTAACTTGAGAACACGTAGTCACGGTCCCATTTTTGCACACACATGCACATAGTTTCGGAACACATAGGTTGTCTTCATACGATTTCAAACACACATACATGAACATATTCATCAAGAAACGCAACACACACCTAATATCTACCAGCAAACATACCCCAACCTACGAATCATTGGGAGCTAGTGACAGGGACATGCAACGGGGAACAACCCAAATTTTCTGAATAGATTCGTTTGAATCTTAGGAGTCTCTTGGGAAAGGGACCAAGAGAGAAGAGAACCCATACCTTTTTGACGTTTAAAACTTGACTTTCTGCCCAAAAACTTCTCCAAACACATGTGTAACAACGAAAGTTCAACACCCCACTCGACGGAAAACCTTCCCTTTGCCTACGTGATTGATTAACGTTTGTTTTTCCTATACTTTCGTGTAAGTTCTTCAAGTGTGAAGAGCCTTGGTAAATTTTATATTCTTGAATGTTATTTGGCAGAGAGAAACGTGAATGAGAAGAGATAGTGATCGTGAATGTTGAGGAGAGAGTCGTGACAGAGTGAGAGTTTTATTAGGCTTAGGAGTCTACTTTAGGACTTAGTCAAATAAGGTTTTTATTAAATTTTAAAAAATATGATTTCCCTTTTTATTTTAAATAATCTAATAAATAATAAATATTAATTAATTACATTAATTTGACAACTTCAATTAAAACAAATTTAATTCATTGCTTCCACCTAGGTTCGAACCAGGGTGGAGCAAGACTTCACTCTAAGAGCCAATTTTCGGCCCTCTCTCTCCAAAATACCCCTCCACCTTATTAATTAGAGAATTAATTATATATTTAGGGTAATTATGATACTACCCTTAGCCTATAAAAAGACCATTTTACCCCTAGACCCTCCAAACTTAAGATTTCCCCTTTTTAAGTCCGGTAAAGACTCATCTGAGTAAATCTTCATATTCAGGAGCCCTACATGGCTAGATCCAACCTTTCGTAGATCAACTAACTCCCCAAGTTAGTTGGCTTGGTTGTCATAAGGGTTCAGAGGTCTGGTTCTACGCGTATCAACCTGTGTGAATCCGGTCTAATCGTAGGCTTTCTAGACACGTTAAGCATTGCTTACCATATCCATTTTTAGGGTTGTCACAACATGTTGAGGAAAAAAGAAAGTAACTTGCAAGGGATTTTTATAGGTTTGCTCGCTTAGGATTTCATCTTATGAGCATATCAGATAGTGGTGTATTAGTCCATAATGGGTCAAAAGCTTCATTGGTAGTGGAGTTTAATGAGAGGGAAGAGAGTGATCTGATATTGCTTAAACTAAAAGGTACAGTCATCACCACAGAGTTTAGGTTTTCTCCAAAGGGGGAGATGATGTGCTTGAGTGAGTTGAGACAGCAGATTCTTGCAAACGCCTATAACTCCAAGTATTTTGTTCATCCAGGCGCATTTAATATATATTGTGATCTGCATGAAGTCTTTTGGTGGGAACTGTATGAAAGCGATATATCAGATTTTGTCTACATGCCCTAATTGTCAGAAGTGAGGGTTAAACATCCAAAACCAGGAGGTATGATTGAAGAGATTAAATTTTATGATTGGAAGCGGAAAGCTATCAACATTGACTTCATTACAGGTTTACCTCACATTCACGGACATCATAACTTCATTTGGGCGATAATTGACAGGGTTACTAAGTTTTTGCACTTTTTGGTTATTAAGACAACAAACTCGGCGAAGGACTATGCCAAGCATTACATTAATGAGATAGTCAGGTTGAATGGGGTTCCTTTGTCTATCATTTCAGAGGTACCTGTTGAAATCCTTGATCATCAGGTTTGAAGGTTGAGAAACAAAGAAGTCACTTCAGTTAAGGTTTTATGGTGGAGTCAGTCGATAGCGGGAGCTTCTTGGGAAGTAGAAGCAGCCATGAAGGCCAAGTATTCTCATCTCTTTCCTTTCGATTCTATTTCAACTTGAGGTAATATCTCCTCTTCACTTTTTTAGTCATTTATGCACAAATTTAATCTTACTTACTTACATTTTCAGCATATTTACATGTCCTTGGAACTTATTCAGTTAGAAATCAATTTCCAATGTTTAGTGGTAGGGCTGACAACTTTTTTCCTCCATCTCTAGTCTTCATTATAGGACAAATATTCCCAAGGGAGAGGTAGTGTAACATTCTGTATCCTAAACCGACCAAAAATGCAAAATTTCAGAAGTTACAGGTGCCACTGATGGACCGTAAGATGACCCACGGTCCGTTCTGGTGGAATGTGGTTCACCAGCTGCAACCTTCCCCAGGAAGGCCTAGAAAAATATTTGAAGTCTTGACCCACGCCAAAAGCAACGGACTGTATGTCAGACGATGGTACGTGGTCTAAGGCCGTAGGTCAGAGCACAGATTTTCTAGTCCCAGAACCCCATTGACGGTTGACTTGCATGGACCATCGGTCAATGCACGGTCTGTTGGTTACCTCGACATCTTTTAAGTCAAGGGTCATTTGGTCTTTACTTTGTGTGTTGGACCCATAAAGTACGTTGTTTAACCCCTAAACTACATGGTTTTGTTCAGTTTTAGCCTAGAAACTAAATTAAAACTTACCCAAATCAATCATTCACCAAAATTTCATCTATCATAGAATAAAAGTGGGGAAGAAGTCGACCAAACCCCAACTCAAGAACGCAAAAGGTTTTTTATCAATACCAGCCCCGAAATAAAAATATTTTTCATTGCTTTTTATCACTAGGTATGTAAGATTTCACTAGTTATTTCATTCAGAATCTTGATTTCCTTGGTATTATCTAGATCTAAGGTTTCTTAATGTTAAAAATTGTTGGGTTTAAGGTGTTAGAATGATCTAAATCGAATTCATCATATTTTTGCTTAGTTTATTGTATGATATTCAGAACTCTAGTTGTATAAATTCGTTTAGGTCATGAATTATACATGATCGGTCATATTATTCATATATATATGCTTCAATTTATAAATGTCACATTATCAATCATAATTGTTGCATTTTCAGTTAGCATGTCCGTATTTTGAGCTATCCAGCATCATTATAGAAATGTGATCATAAATTCTTAATTACATAATCAATTAAGAGTAGCTTAATACCGAGTGGACTAGGTTCAGTCACCCTCAAGTCCTAGAATTGCGTGCCCCATTGGTTGTAAGTCTCCTTTGTCAGCATCAATTTATTAATCACACCAGTCATGCCTCTATACCTCTAGCAAGATATATTGGTTCCTCCTTGTGTGGTGCATATATTGGACTCCATATTTAGCTCATGTGCTGTTATGTCAGTTATTATTAACTTCCCTCACAATCAGATTCTATTGCACTGATCATGTTATCATCTTGTGATATAGGTTCAGGTTCTCAACTTCTTGTGATATAGGTTCAGGTTCTCAACTTCTTGATCAACATAGATTTGGTCCTGGTCTTCAGTTCAGCAGCATCTTTGGTGAGCCATTAATCTTCAAAAATTATTGACATGATTATATTTCGTCGTGGCATGTCCCGATACTTTTAGTTATTAAGATGCTTATTGTAAACATAGTTAGAATCAACTTTAGTATTGAGTTTGACTTTTCAGTTTTTGTTAAATACATATATTTAGATTTAGAACGGTTATTCCCCATCGTTTCAGATTATTTCATTATTAGCTTCCGTAAAATATCTATTAATTCAGTTTATCTTTAGCATGCTTATAATATGCCAGTAGGGTTAGCTTGGGGTCACTAGTAATTCTAGGTCCCGTGTCTGCATCCTGGGGGTAGCTGCGGGGCGTGACACATTATCCCACCAATTTAATCAAAAACCAACTCCATTTGTATACCCTATAATAGGGTTTTGTCCAATCATATTAAAGTACAAGAAATTATTGATTAATGTAATTAAAGACACATCGTCCAATATTAATTGTCGAAGATAATTAGTCAGTATATAATCCAACCAAGGGAGTGGTACTGAGAATAATTCAGCTAAGCACAAATCAAGACCATGTTAGTCAAAGCTACTAGAAATTATCTAATAAAAACATAGTAAATTAGAAATGTAACACAAAGGTCAATTAACAATAGGGAGGTTTGTAATCGAATTAATAGCTAATAGTAGTAAAAACAATAAGAGAGACTAATTGGAAAGGTGATTCTTGGGATGTTAACGGAATATGAGATAAAAGACACCGAAGGTATCTATTGATAATACATCGTTGAATACATGTAACTAGGCTAGAATTTAGAAGGGGTAAATTCTCTCTCGAGCAACTTACCTCAAATCATTTTGGGTTATCTCAAACACCGAGTTGTAACCTTTAAGCACAACCTCCGTCTTAGCCCAACCACTCTCTCAAACTGAAAGAGTGGAAAAGGGACTAAAATTCACTCTCTCGAGCTGAACTCATGACGACCCAATAACCACTGGCTATCAACTTAGTAGTCTATGTTTTTAAACCTCTTTCTCGAGCAAGCCCAAAACACTAAGGTGAAATCGTATTTGCAACTACAATCTCATTTAGTTCAAACACAACTACTAAGTGAAATCACATTTAAATAACGGATATACTAACAATAAGCAACACCCTATAATAGAATTAACTCATATTAACAAAATCACACCCCAAGAATTGGGGTTTTAGCTAGGCATAAAGAAAAGGAAAGAAAGAAACCAAATCAATGTAACATCAACTGGGTATGATTTTTTTCGCTTCAATATTGTCTAGGATGAAGAATTTCCAATACTGACTTTGAATATTTTCAAAATGCGAATCATCAAATCTCAAAGGTTCAAGAGCAAGGTTTCCCAAAAGCTCTCAAAAACTCAAAGTAAAAGCTAAGTGTAAAATTTATTGTTAAATACTGTGAAAATCAATACTAATCTTAAAATGTTAAGATATACCTATAGTTTTTCAAAAGTTGTGTTGTGAAAGATCATCTGGCACAATTAGTCGATATTGCCTATCAACTCGATGTTCCTCCCTTTGGTATATTCATCACAGTAGACTGCAACATTTTCAGCGTTCACTATTCCATGTACAGTGGGGTCATTACATTTTGCGAAAGCATTATGTGATCTGGGGGCAAGCATAAATCACATGCCCCTCTCAATTTACAAGAAGTTTGGTTTGGGGGATGCAAAACCCACTGCGATGCGGCTACTGATTGCTGATCGTAAAGTGAAACGGCCTATAGGGATACTTCATGATGTGCTAGTAAAAGTGGAGTCATTCATCTTTCCTGCTGATTTTGTTATTCTTGATTGTGAGGTCGATCTTTAAGTGCCTATTATTCTTGGGAGGCCATTCCTTGCTACAGGTAGAGCCTTAGTTGATATGGAGAAGGGACAGATGACATTTCGGTTGAATAATGAAGAAGCGACCTTCAACGTTTGTAGGACCATGAGGCAGAGTGGTGAGCTCCAATCGGTATCTGCCATATCCCACAAAGAAAAGATGAAGAAGGAGAATGAACAAAAAATTGCAAAACAAGAGTTTATGGTTGGGGATTTGGTGCTTGTAGACAGTTCTGGGTCGCCTTGTCTTCCGGGCAACCTCAAGTCCAAATGGACTGGACCTTACATGATTACCCAAGTATTCCCTCATGGATCAGTTGAGTTAAAAGCCAAGGAGGGAGTGCGGTTTAAGATGAATAGAGAACGAATAAAACTCTATTTGGGCATAAAGCATCGGGGAATGAAGTGATAGAGGCATACCATAGTGATAAAGGCTGAGTAATCAAGTGTCTTCAGTCGTGCCGCGATGTTAAATCAGGCGCTTGTTGGGAGGCAACCCAATACTTATAATTTTTTTCTTTTTTTCTTTCTTTCATTCTTTCTTTCTAGTAATGGTAGCATTTTCTACTAATGGGTTTTAAATTTGCAGGCACATCACCAGGAAATTCTGCAGAAAATCACTCTGCAACAGTCACCAACGGACACATGTCGTTCTCTCGACGGTCCGTCCTGCACAAGCGTTCGGGTTGTCAGAGACCCTGTTTCTAAGGGTCTCTCTCACTTTTTCCAAGTGTCCTCAAACGGACGATTACGACGGACCATCATACCCACGACGATCCGTCCTGCATGACCGTTATATGACGGTCACAGACCCCTCTCCTAAGGGTCTCCATATTTTTTTTCAAGTGTCCTCTGACGGACACCTACGACGGACCGTCGTATTTGTGACAGTCCGTCGTATTTGTGACGGTCCGTCCTGCATATACCGTCATACTTGTCAGTGATTCGCCTTAAGGGTTCTCCATATATACAAAGTCTAAGTAAGACATGACTGACCCCATGACGGTCCGTCGTAGTCACGACGAGCCGTCACCAAGCCCGTCGTGTGTCACTGTTATTATAGGATTGTCATTTTAATTTTTTTGTCCGGTTGTTGCTGAGGACACCACTGAGGGTGTCCATATTACAGAGGAAGTGGGTTCCGGGGAATCGGACCCACCAGCTTGTTGATCGTCGGCGCTTTGTGCCACCGGTTTGCTTCACCTACCACTCTAGTATTTAAATTTTTATGCATTGGGGACAATTGCATGTTTTTTTGTTGGGGGTGGGGTAAATGGAAAGTGAGTGTTAGGGTGAAGTCTGAGTAGCCCAATTCACTATCCTCTTTTGGGGTTTTCTTGCCTGTGTTCTTTTTACCAAAAAGACTGATTACTTTTTCTGTTGAACCGGCATGTTTATATCTTTTGTACATAGTTTAATTCTGGAGCATGATGGCTAAAATGATATCCTGATAAACTGGAAAATGATGCATGACTAGGCATAGTAACTGATAATTGTGTGGCTCTAAGCATGACATAGAGTTACACTATTGCATTACCCTAAGTCTAAAATTCGAACTAGGTGTCTGATAATCTGCTATAGTGATGAAATGTCAAGTGAGTGTGAGGAAATTTCGAATAGTCCACTATTGGTACTGAGCTAGAACTTGCCTGGTTAGTCCTGCCAAAAGTAAGCTGTAATAGACAATTAGGAAAGGATCATAGGCCCTTATTCAATATAGCCCTTTCTAGCCTAAATAAAAGAAACCAAATGAAATTTATCCTTCTTTGATCCAAATGATCTGAGCTTAAAGTAAACCTTTCTTTTTCACCCCAATTGATCTTTTCTGGGAACAATGTGTTGGCCCTGGTCCCTCCATGGACATGTGCACCTCAGCTTATGCCAAAAGCATAAGTTGAGGGTGGCTAATGCAGTAAACAACCTTCGTTATGGCCCTGACCCAACTTTGGGTATTGTGTACCTTGACTCATGGCAAAGCCATGAGTTGAGGGTGGCTATTATGAGGAATGCTCTGGAAAGTGGGGTTGAAAGAACAAAGAGAAAGAAAGAACAAAAGTAAAGTGACTCAAGAATTAGTTGAAAGATTAGTAAAGAAAAAGAAAAATATGCAAGAAATACAAGCAAAGAAAAGAAGAGAGTCACTTACACAAATGAAGAAAGATGAGAAAATAGCAAGGTGAAAGAATATCAGAAACTGGGCGAGATAAAATGATAGAAAGTGGAAGGTTTAGCCGATATGTCAAGGAGGGCAAAAAGTCACTAAAGTATACCTAAATATACCCTACCTGACCCTGAGCCTATGTTACAAGCTAAGAAAGTCCTATCGTGATCCTAAGGGTTGTATAGCGAACTTAAGGCAATGAAAATAAGGGCAAACTTATGGCAATAGGTATAAATGAGTGTGACATTGTTCTGAGAGTGAGTGTTTGAAAAGTAATCCTTATACTCAAACTAAAATCATTGTGTGAAAAATGAGGATTTTGTTTTAAAGTGAGGACACTAGTTTCAATACCGGAATTGTTAGCACCTGGTGAGACATTGAAGAGGATAGGTGTTAGCGCATGGTGCGTCTGTGTCATGTTCTGATCCCACATAATTCAAGCCTAATAGTGATAGCATGCATAGATTTGATGAGATTAATCGGGATTGATAGCCAAATGATTGCAAAGGATGAAACATGGATACTTTTGTACAAAGATTTTGTATTGAGTCATAGTGCGTCGCTTGAGGACAAACAACGAATTTAAGTTGAGGGTGTTGATATAACGTGGTTTCACGGTATTATTAATACTTTTTCCTTAAGTTTAGTGTGTCCAAAAGCCTTTTTGTGCTAATTTTTATATAAATTTCTGTTTATTTTGCAGGAAATCTGTCCAAAGCTCAATGCCGAGATTTTGAGCGAACAAATGCAGAAGAGACCACCTACGGAGCTTATGACGGTCCGTCGTGCTTTTGACGGACCGTAGGTGGCAGCGTAGCGCAGCTGCTGAAGGAAGATGGGAAGGTCTGACCAAGTGTGGGGTTACGGAGACCATGACGGTCCGTCGTGTCTATGACGGTCCGTCCTGCAGGTTCGTGATGAAGTTCAGAGAAGTAATCCCAGTACCCATATTCCAAGAGTTTAAGTGTTTTGGAACGAAGACCCTCAACGGTCCGTCATACTTGCCGCCGAGGGTAATGAAGAGAGCAGCAGAAGAAATTGCACAAGTATGGGACGACGGAATCCATGACGGCCCGTCGTGACCACGACGATCCGTCGCGAGGTCCGTCGACCCAGCCGCGTTTTGACAGATTTCAGGCAAATAGAGTCCTTGTATAATTAGGTTTTTATTTTCTATAAATAGTTCGAAAAAACCTTGTTTTAGGGTAACTAAACTCCATAACTAGGGTTGTGGGAACCATAGGCAAATAATGAGGTAAAACCTAACTAAAATAACAATTCTAGAATAGTGTCTTGCATGTATTAATAATTCTTTTGCTTAGAAGTCTTTTTAACGGATGGCCAACGTTAGAACTCGCCTTAATGCTACTTGCCGGACCAAGGAGGTAGATAATAGGAAAAGAATTATTAACATAGATTTAGTGTATACTATCTAATAGGCTAGTATTGAATGGTACGAGGTAATAACTTAGTCAAATATCGAATACGATGCTTAATATGAGGTAAAGATAAGGGTTAGGAAAGCAACACACGTAGCCGGACCAAGGTGCAGAGTGAGATTTTCTAGATACCGGAC
Organism: Solanum pennellii; assembly: GCF_001406875.1. Classification (NCBI taxonomy): domain Eukaryota; kingdom Viridiplantae; phylum Streptophyta; class Magnoliopsida; order Solanales; family Solanaceae; genus Solanum; species Solanum pennellii. Next base: position 39,883,293 of record NC_028648.1, on the reverse strand, counting down.
CAAGGATTTAGAAATACATAACTTGTCACTTTGCATGCAAGATACTAGGAAAGAATTGTTATAGTTAGAATTATCAAGTTATGAAGCTGTGGGGAACACGTAAACCCTAGTTACTTTGATTAATTTATTAACTCCAACATTCAAAGCTGTTAAGTGTCTCTTTCATTTTCTTTAGTTATTTTCACTCATTTAGAACTAGAAACCCCCCTTATATTATTTTTACTTTCCAAGGAAGTCATTGACCAAACAATAGTAATAACAAGTTGAAGTTAAGTCTAGACTATTTTCCTCGTGGGAACGATCCCAACCTCACTAGTTGGGTTATTTACTTGACACGACCGCTTTACTTCTTATTTGAGAAGTAAGTTTGAGCGTATCAAATTTTGGCGCCGCTGCCGGGGAATATAGCTTTTAGATTAACTTGAACTTATTACTATAGTTTAGTTGATATTTTCTTGATTTTACTTTGTTTTATTGTTTTTGTTTTTTTTTAGAACTATCCTCCTTGTATGCCAAATACACGGAGAGGAAGAGAACCCTTGTTTCCCTACGATCACGAGCTAGAGCGTACACTGCGCAATATGAATCGAAACTTAGGAATAAATGATGATGATCCGAACTAGAACAGAACATCCCGGCTCCGATTGATGTTCATGGTCAGATGTTACCCGATGCTCCGGGTGAACACAAACAGAGGGGACAAAATCCCGCTCCACGGCCCCAAGCATAATACAGAGGGTTTGATAACATAGCAGACTCGGATGGGCCACTTGTCTTGCCCCCTCTCCCCACAGGCCACACCTTTGTGGTAACTAGTAGCCTTATGCAAATGCTAACTGCCAGAGGTTTGTTTTCAGGGCTACCTTCTGAGGATCCACATGCCCATATAGCTAAGGTAAGGGCAGTGTGTAAAAGTTGTGTGGGGATGCCTGATTTGGATCTAGATGTAATAGGGCTCAGAGTGTTTCCTCTCTCACTGACGGGAGAGGCTTCAATGTGGTTCACTGAGCTCCCATACAACTCAATCTTCACTTGGAACCAACTAAGGGATGTCTTCTTAGCACGCTACTATCCGGTCTCCAAGAAACTAAACCGCAAGGATAGAGTGAATAACTTTGCGGCACTACCAGGAGAGTCAGTTAGTAGTTCTTGGGATAGATTCACCTCATTCTTGATAAGTGTTCCAAATCACCGTATAGATGATGAGTCACTTACGGAATACTTCTATCGGGACAGGATGATAACAATAAAGCGGTGTTGGACACTATAGCAGGTGGATCTTATGGGGAGTGTCCTTATGCTGAGACTGCTGAAAAATTAAAGAAAATCTCCCGGAATAACAAAGCTTGGAGTACTAGGAAGTCTGATACAGGGAGAAACACCTTTGCAGTGCAGTCCACTCACAACCCAGCCACAGATGAGATTCGCGAAGAAATGGCTCAGATGAGAACCGATCTTGGGTTTGTACTAAAACATGTCACTTGGGGTGCAGAAAAGTTAAATGCAGTCAACTACTTGGCTAAACCACCACCTCCTAATGATGAATGCTATTATGCGGAGGATACTTATGCAGTAAATGAGCAGACGGGGGGTTTCCGACCAAGCGCCCAAGGCTCAAATCAGGATAATTGGCGCCAAGGTCAAGGGAACCAAGGTCGGAACTATGGTAACTACAATCGTGAGGGTCATTATGTCCGAGATGGAAACTACAACCGCGACAACAACTTTAACAGGGGTAACTATGCTAATAGAAACGACAGGAATGGGCCCTATGTCCCTCCTCAAAATCGTGAAGTTACTGCTAGTGATGGTGGAGATAGTATGAAGCGAGTTGAGGATATGTTGCACAAAATGATGAGGAGGTTCGATGCTAATGATGAGCACATTAAAGAGTTGAGGTGTGATTTAGCTAGTATTGGGCAAAAAGTTGATACACATTCAATTTCGATTAAGCAGATCGAGTTGCAAATGGCCCAATTATCTGCGACAGTGAACACACGGCAACCGGGCACTCTTCCTAGAAACACTGTCCAAAATCCAAAGAATGATGCGCACTGTATGGCAATCACTACTGTAACGACCTGCTTAGTCGATTCGGTAGTAAGATTATTTTGATAAAAACTGACTGGGTCGACGGACCACGCGACGGACCGTCATGGTCACGACGGCCCGTGATGGATTCCGTCGTCCCATACTTGTGAATTTTCTTCTGCTACTTTTCTCATTACCCTCGACGACAAGTAGGACGAACCGTCATAGGCACGACGGACCGTCGAGGGCCTTCGTTCCAAAACACTTAAACTCTGATATCTGGGTACTGAGATCGACTCTCTGAACATCGCAACGGAACTGTAGGACGGACCGTCGTAGACACGACGGACCGTCACAAGCCTTTTTACTTAATTTGACTCTCTGAACTTTGTGACGGACCTGCAGGACATACCGTCGCAGATACGACGGGCCGTCACAGGTTGCGTAACCCTAACTGGGTCGGATTTCTGCTAAAAGTTTTAAAGGGGTGTTTTGGACTATTCATGACAAACTTTATGAAATTAGTGGGGTAAGTTTAATAATTTATTTACTTAGAGGGTTAAAGGAGATAACCTTGGAATAAATAATGGGTTACGTTTATCATAATTAATTATATGATAATTAGGGTAAAAGAAAAAGAATCTGGAGAAGAAAAATAAAAAGAAGCAGAGAGGGAGAACGAGCGAGAAAGAGAGAACGAAGAGGAAAGCAAAAGGCATTGGGGAGATAGCTTGCTCGATCACGATTCTTCGGTGGAGGTAGGTTATAGTTTATGCTATGTGATAGTAAACTCTTAATAGCGATTTATATGTATTGGGTGGTATTGTAAAGTCTTCTATATATACTTGATTGTGTGTTTGTATGTTGTGATCGTATAATTGTGGTGGTTAGAATGATGAAACTGTTGAAATTCTAATCTTGAACCATCTATACCGAAGTAATGCCTTGAAATAAAGAAAGCTTGATGAACTGAAATAATGAAAATAATGGATCGGAGTGTCACATTCCGACACGTAGCATTAGTGGATCGGAGTGTCACGATCCGACACGTAGCATTAGGGGATCGGAGTGTCACGTTCCGACATGTAGCATTAGTGGATCGGAGTGTCACGTTCCGACACGTAGCATTAGGGGATCAGAGTGTCACGTTCCGACACGTAGGTGTGGTTTGGTGTTGTTGCCAATGGTTCTTGTACTTGTTGATTGTCACCTGTTAAGTATTGTAGTTGATTTTATGTTATTATTCAGTATATATTGCTTTCTATTTTGAGTTGGCCGATGATACCTACTCAGTACGTGCTTCCTTGTACTGGCCCCTACTTTTATTTCCTTCTTGTTGTTTTGTGGAGTGCAGCAAGTGCACCAGTGACTTCGACTCGTCCTCAACTCTAGCCAGTCTTCAGCACGCCAGATTTCAGGGTTAGCTATTATTCCTAGCTCAGGATGGATTCTCTTCTTCACGTCTTGATGTCTTTGAAGTTCGGACATGGACCATCGTTTACTTATTTTAGTTCTTAAATACTCTTAGACTTAGTAATTTGAGGATAGATGTTCTTGATGTGATGACTTCAAGATTTTGGGGATGATAAGTATTATATTTTAGAAGTTTACTTAATTGATTTCGTTAATGTGTTTTGGATCTTCCGCATTTTATTTACTATCAAAATTAATATACTGGTCAACGTTGGGGTTAGATTGTTGGTTCGCTCACCTAGTAAGATAAGTGTGGGTGCCACTCGCGGCTAGTTTTGGGTCGTGACAAACTTGGTATCAGAGCTTTAGGTTCGTTGGTCTCATCACACAAGAACGAGTCTAGTAGAGTCTTGAGGAACGGTAGGGGGACGCCCTTACTTTTCTTTGAGAGACTATAGGAATTTAGGAAAACTCAATTCTTTCTTTCTTTCGTGCTATTACTTGGGTCCAATTGGTATCTAGGTGATACAAATTGGTATCTGACATCCTCACTCTATCTCGCAGATGGTTAGAACTAGAGCAACAACTGTGTCAACACCAGCACCGGCAGGACAGGGTGCGTCTGAGCCAACCATTGGGATCATAGCTCGAGGAGGAGCAGTGGCAAGAGGTCGTGGTAGAGGTCGCAAGAGGACGCCCTCTAGAGGTAGAGGACAAACACCTGGTCCAGGTAGTAATAGGGCAGTGACTCCTCCACCGACTGATGAGGTAGTGAGAGAGGGTGAAGAAGGGGAAAATGAGCAGGTTCTAGATGAGGAACTACCACCCCAGCCTACCCTAGAGATGATTAACCAGGTTCTTACCTATCATAGCGGGTTATCTGATTAGGGCAAGACACCTCCAGTGTTTTCTGCACCAGCACCTCAGGTTCAGGGGGTACAACATGTAGCCGCTGTGGCTCCCCGCATGGATGCCTCATTGGAAGTAGGCACGTTTCCTCGATTGACTACAGGGTCCATAATGACAAGTGATCAGCATGAACTTTTCACTAAATTCTTAAAGTTAAAACCTCCAGTATTCAAGGGTGCTGAATCTGAAGATGCCTATGATTTTCTGGTTGATTGTCATGAGCTGCTACATAAGATGGACATAGTAGAACGATTCGTTGTGGAGTTTGTGACCTATCAGTTTCAGGGGGATGCCAAAATGTGGTGGCGGTCGTATGTTGAGTGTCAACCAGCACAGGCACCACCTATGACTTGGGCATCATTCTCTAGCTTATTTATGGAGAAGTATATACCCCGGACTTTGAGGGATAGGAGGAGAGATGAATTCCTGAGCCTAGAGCAAGGAAGGATGTCTGTTGCTGCTTATGAGGATAAATTTCGTGCACTATCTAGGTATGACACTCAGCTTTGTTTCAGTCCACAAGAGCGGATTCACCGTTTTGTGAAGGGATTGAGGTCAGATATGCGGATCCCAGCCTTACAGGTAGCTGCTGCAGCAAAATCCTTTCAGGAAGTGGTTGATTTTGTGATAGAAGTGGAGGGGGTGAAGCCAGACGACTTCACCATGGCGTCGACATCTAAGAAGTTCCGTAAGGGAGGTGAGTTTAGCGGTTCTTACTCCAGAGGGCAGAGTTCAGGAGGTTACCAAAACCGCCCTATTCAGTCTTCCCTGCAGGCTTTAGCTGGGGGTCCATCGCAGCCCAGTCAGCCTTTTTCTGAGTTTGGAGGTTATCCCCAGACTTCGTCACTTTCACAAAGACCTATGCTTGACTCCAGGAATTGTTATGGATGTGGAGAGACTGGACATATTAGGAAGTATTGTCCAAAACAGAGTTACAGACCCCCAATAGTTAGAGGTAGAGGTGGTCATGGGAGAGGCCGCCATTCTGGAGGACGTGGTGGCCAAGGTAATGGTGGTCACCCAATCAATCGGGGTGGCGGGCAAGCTGGAACTGCTGCGGCGCAACATGATAGGGGCAATGGACAGACAGGTGATAGGGCCCATTGTTATGCTTTCCCCGGGAGGTCTGAAGCAGAGACATCTGATGCTGTTATCACAGGTAATCTTTTGGTCTGTGATTGCATGGCTTCTGTATTATTTGATCCTGGATCCACATTTTCATATGTATCTTCCTCATTTGCTACTGGTCTTGATTTACATTGCGATTTGCTTGACATGCCTATTAGTGTCTCTACTCCTGTGGGTGAGTCTGTGATAGTTGAGAAGGTGTATAGGTCTTGCCTTGTGACTTTTGTAGGGAGCAATACCTATGTAGATTTGATTATCCTAGAAATGGTTGATTTTGATGTAATTCTGGGTATGACTTGGCTTTCCCCAAATTTTGCAATCTTAGATTGTAATGCTAAAACTGTGACATTGGCCAAGCCTGGGACAGATCCGCTAGTGTGGGAGGGTGACTACATTTCCACCCCAGTCCGTATTATCTCTTTTCTTCGCGCTAAGAGGATGGTTAGTAAAGGTTGTTTAGCCTTCTTGGCACATCTCAGGGATGATACTTCCAAAGTACCTTCGATTGAATCTGTTTCGATAGTCTGCGAGTTTCTGGATGTGTTTCCTGCAGACCTTCCTGGTATGCCACCGGATAGGGATATCGATTTCTGTATTGATCTGGAGCCGGGTACTCGCCCCATTTCCATCCCCCCTTATAGAATGGCTCCAGCTGAGTTAAGGGAGTTAAAGGCCCAACTTCAGGAGTTGTTAGGTAAAGGTTTTATTAGACCAAGTGCATCCCCTTGGGGTGCTCCTGTTTTATTTGTGAAAAAGAAGGATGGAAGCCTTCGGATGTGCATAGACTACAGGAAGCTGAATAAGGTAACTATTAAGAACAAGTATCCTATTCCTCGAATTGATGATTTGTTCGATCAGTTACAAGGTGCTTGTGTCTTCTCTAAAATTGATCTGAGATCCGGTTATCATCAATTGAAAATACGGGCAGCAGATGTGCCAAAGACTGCTTTTCGAACCAGGTATGGGCATTACGAATTCTTAGTAATGTCTTTTGGGCTTACGAATGCCCCTGCTGCTTTCATGAGTCTGATGAACGGGATTTTTAAGCCATATCTGGATCTCTTTGTTATTGTATTCATTGATGATATACTGATATACTCAAAGAGCAGGAAAGAACATGAGGAGCATTTGAGAATTGTATTGGAGTTGTTGAGGGAGAAAAGGCTTTATGCCAAATTCTCCAAGTGTGAGTTTTGGTTAGATTCAGTGTCCTTCTTGGGGCACGTGGTTTCTAAGGATGGAGTGATGGTGGATCCTTCTAAGATTGAAGCAGTGAAGAGTTGGGTAAGACCTACTAATGTTACAGAGGTAAGAAGCTTTGTTGGTTTAGCTAGCTACTACCGTCGATTTGTCAAGGGATTTTCTTCTATTGCTTCGCAGCTAACAAATTTGACTAAGCAGAATGTTCCCTTTGTATGGTCGGATGAATGTGAAGAAAGTTTTCAGAAACTCAAGACTTTGTTGACTACTGCACCAATTCTTACCTTGCCAGTGGAAGGTAAGAATTTCATTGTCTATTGTGATGCATCTTATTCTGGTTTGGGTGCAGTGCTAATGCAGGAGAGAAATGTAATTGCTTATGCTTCGAGGCAATTAAAAGTGCATGAACGTAACTATCCGACCCATGATTTGGAGTTGGCTGCAGTAGTATTTGCATTAAAGCAATGGAGACATTACCTATATGGGGTCAAGTGTGAAGTCTATACAGATCATCGTAGTTTACAGTATGTCTTTACTCAGAAAGATTTGAATTTGAGGCAGAGGAGGTGGATGGAACTACTGAAGGACTATGATATCACTATTTTGTATAACCCAGGAAAAGCTAATGTTGTGGCAGATGCTTTAAGTAGAAAAGTAGGGAGCATGGGTAGTTTAGCCCACTTACAGGTTTCTAGACGCCCATTGGCTAGAGAGGTTCAGACTTTGGCTAATGACCTTATGAGGCTGGAAATACTAGAGAAAGGAGGACTTTTGGCCTGTGTGGAGGCAAGATCCTCTTTTCTTGACAAGATTAAGGAGAAGCAGTTTACTGATGAGAAGCTGAGCCGAATTCGAGATATGGTATTGCGAGGAGAGGCTAAAGAGGCAATAATTGATGAAGAAGGTGTTTTGAGGATTAAGGAAAGGGTATGTGTGCCCCGTGTTGATGATTTGATTCACACTATTCTTACAGAGGCTCATAGTTCAAGGTACTCTATACATCCTGGTGCAACCAAAATGTATCGCGACCTAAAGCAACATTTTTGGTGGAGTAGAATGAAGCGCGACATTGTTGATTTTGTTGCCAAATGCCCGAATTGTCAGCAAGTAAAGTATGAACACCAGAGGCCTGGAGGAACACTTCAGAGAATGCCCATTCCTGAATGGAAGTGGGAAAGGATTGCAATGGATTTCGTGGTTGGTCTTCCCAAGACATTGGGTAAGTTTGATTCTATTTGGGTAATTGTTGACAGGTTAACTAAGTCTGCTCACTTCATTCCGGTCAAGATGACTTACAATGCAGAGAAGTTAGCCAAACTCTATATCTCGGAAATTGTTCGATTGCATGGAGTTCCACTCTCCATCATATCAGATAGAGGTACGCAGTTTACTTCTAAGTTTTGGAGAACATTACATGCTGAATTAGGTACTAGGCTGGACCTTAGTACTGCATTTCACCCTCAGACCGATGGTCAGTCTGAGCGAACGATTCAGGTGTTAGAGGATATGCTTCGTGCATGTATGATAGAATTTGGTGGTCATTGGGATAAATTCTTACCCTTAGCAGAGTTTTCATACAACAATAGCTATCACTCAAGTATTGATATGGCTCCATTTGAGGCACTGTATGGGAGGAGATGTAGGTCTCCCATTGGTTGGTTTGATGCATTTGAGGTAAGACCTTGGGGTACCGATCTTTTGAGGGAATCGTTAGATAAGGTAAAATTCATTCAGGATAAGCTTCTAGCAGCTCAGAGCAGGCAGAAGGAATATGCAGATCGAAAGGTTAGGGACTTGAATTTTATGGAGGGTGAACAAGTCTTGCTGAAGGTTTCACCCATGAAAGGGGTGATGCGGTTTGGTAAGCGAGGTAAACTTAGTCCGAGGTATATTGGGCCATTTGAAGTTTTGAAGCGCGTGGGGGAGGTGGCTTATGAATTGGCATTGCCTCCAGGACTCTCAGGAGTGCACCCGGTATTTCATGTGTCTATGCTGAAAAAGTACCATGGGGATGGAAACTACATTATTCGTTGGGATTCAGTTCTTCTTGATGAGAATTTGTCTTATGAGGAGGAGCCGGTTGCTATTCTAGCTAGAGAAGTCCGCAAGTTGAGATCAAAGGAGATTGCATCTATCAAGGTTCAGTGGAAGAATCGGCCAGTTGAAGAGTCTACTTGGGAGAATGAGGCGGATATGCAAGAAAGATATCCACATCTTTTTACAGATTCAGGTACTCCTTCTCGCCCTTGCTTTTCTTCCTGTGATCGTTCGGGGACGAACGATGGGTAAATTGGTATCTACTGTAATGACCTGTTTAGTCGATTCGAGCAGTAAGATTATTTTGATAAAAACTGACTGGGTCGACGGACCACGCGACGGACCGTCATGGTCACAACAGCCCGTGATGGATTCCGTCGTCCCATACTTGTGAATTTTCTTCTGCTACTTTTCTCATTACCCTCGACGACAAGTAGTACGAACCGTCATAGGCACGACGGACCGTCGAGGGTTTTCGTTCCAAAACACTTAAACTCTGATATGTGGGTACTGAGATCGACTCTCTGAACTTCGCGACGGAACTACAAGACGGACCGTCGTAGACACGACGGACCGTCACAAACCTCTTTACTGAATTTGACTCTCTGAACTTTGTGACGGACCTGCAGGACGTACCGTCGCAGATACGACGGGCCGTCAAAGGTTGCGTAACCCTAACTGGGTCGGATTTCTTCTAAAAGTTTTAAAGGGGTGTTTTGGACTATTCATGACAAACTTTATGAAATTAGTGGGGTAAGTTTAATAATTTATTTACTTGGAGGGTTAAAGGAGATAACCTTAGAATAAATAATGGGTTACATTTATCAAAATGAATTATATGATAATTAGGGTAAAAGAAAAAGAATCTGGAGAAGAAAAATAAAAAGAAACAGAGAGGGAGAACGAGCGAGAAAGAGAGAACGAAGAGGAAAGCAAAAGACAATGGGGAGATAGCTTGCTCGATCACGATTCTTCGGTGGAGGTAGGTTATGGTTTATGCTATGTGATAGTAAACTCTTAATAGCGATTGATATGTATTGGGGGGTATTGTAAAGTCTTCTATATATACTTGATTGTGTGTTTGTATGTTGTGATCGTATAATTGTGGTGGTTAGAATGATGAAACTGTTGAAATTCTAATCTTGAACCATCTATACCGAAGTAATTCCTTGAAATAAAGAAAGCTTGATGAACTGAAATAATGAAAATAATGGATCGGAATGTCACGTTCCGACACGTAGCATTAGTGGATCAGAGTGTCACGTTCCGACACGTAGCATTAGGGGATCGGAGTGTCACGTTCCGACACGTAGCATTAGTGGATCGGAGTGTCACGTTCCGACACGTAGCATTAGGGGATCGGAGTGCCACGTTCCGACACATAGCATTAGGGGATCGGAGTGTCACGTTCTGACACGATAAGAAGAAAGAGAAGTAATCTTGAATTATGTTAATATACTAAAATTCGAAGAACCTATTTCCCAAATGAGTATGGTGTGGAGGCTTGAGTCCTCATAGGTGTGGTTTGGTGTTGTTGCCAATGGTTCTTGTACTTGTTGATTGTCACCTGTTAAGTATTGTAGTTGATTTTATGTTATTATTCAGTATATATTGCTTTCTATTTTGAGTTGGCCGATGATACCTACTCAGTACGTGCTTCCTTGTACTGGCCCCTACTTTTATTTCCTTCTTGTTGTTTTGTGGAGTGCAGCAAGTGCACCAGTGACTTCGACTCGTCCTCAACTCTAGCCAGTCTTCAGCACGCCAGATTTCAGGGTGAGCTATTATTCGTAGCTCGGGATGGATTCTCTTCTTCATGTCTTGATGTCTTTGAAGTTCGGACATGGACCATCGTTTACTTATTTTAGTTCTTAAATACTCTTAGACTTAGTAATTTGAGGATAGATGTTCTTGATGTGATGACTTCCAGATTTTGGG
>NC_028648.1:39868217-39871500 GCF_001406875.1 Solanum pennellii | reverse complement strand
CCTTACTTGATTACCCAAGTATTCCCTCATGGAGCAAATGAGTTAAAAGCCAAGGAGGGAGTGCGGTTTAAGATGAATAGAGAACGAATAAAACTCTATTTTGGGCATAAAGCATCGGGGAATGAAGTGATAGAGGCATACCATCGTGATGAAGGCTGAGTAATCAAGTGTCCTCAGTCGTGCCTCGACGTTAAATCGGGCGCTTGTTGGGAGGCAACCCAATACTTATAGTTTTTTGCTTTCTTTCTTTCTTTCTAGTAATGGTAGCATTTTATACTAATGGGTTTTAAATCGGCAGGCACATCACCAGGAAATTCTGCAGAAAATCACTCTGCAACAGTCACCAACGGACACATGCGACGGACCGTCGTTCTCTCGACGGTCCGTCCTGCACAACCGTTCTGGTTGTCAGAGACCCTGTTTCTAAGGGTCTCTCTCCATTATTCCAAGTGTCCTCAAACGGACGAGTACGACGGACCGTCATACCCACGACGGTCCGTCCTGCATGACCGTTATGACGGTCAGAGACCCCTCTCCTAAGGGTCTCCATATTTTTTTTCAAGTGTCCTCTGACGGACACCTACGACGGACCGTCGTATTTGTGACGGTCCGTCCTGCATATACCGTCAAACTTGTCAGAGACTCGCCTTCAGGGTTCTCCATATATACAAAGTCTAAGTAAGACACGACTGACCCCATGACGGTCCGTCGTATTCACGACGAGCCGTCACCAAGCCCGTTTTGTGTCTTTGTTATTATAGTATTGTCATTTTCATTTTTTTTGCGGTTGTTGCTGAGGACACCACTGAGGGTGTCCATATTGCAGAGGAAGTGGGTTACGGGAAACCGGACCCACCAGCTTGCTGATCGTCGGCGCTTTGCGCCACAGGTTTGCTTCACCTACAACTCTAGTATTTAAAATTTTATGCATTGGGGACAATTGCATGTTTTTTTGTTGGGGGTGGGGTAAATGGAAAGTGATTGTTAGGGTGAAGTTTGAGTAGCCCGATTCACTATCCTCTTTTGGGGTTTTCTCGCCTGTGTTCTTTTTACCCAAAAGACTGATTACTTTTTCTGTTGAACCGGCATGTTTATATCTTTTGTACATAGTTTAATTCTGGAGCATGATGGCTAAAATGATATCCTGATAAACCGGAAAATGATGCATGACTAGGCATGGTAACTGATAATTGTGTGGCTCTAAGCATGACATAGAGTTACACCATTGCATTACCCTAAGTCTTAAAATTCAAACTAGGTGTCTAATAATCTGGTATAGTGATGAAATGTCAAGTGAGTGTGAGGAAATTTCGAATAGTCCACTATTGGTACTGAGCTAGAACTTGCCTAGTTAGTCCTACCAAAAGTAAGCTGTAATAGACAATTAGGAAATGATCATAGGCCCTTATTCAAAATGGACCTTTCTAGCCTAAATAAAAGAAACCAAATGAAATTTATCCTTTTTTGATCCAAATGATCTGAGCTTAAATTAGACCTTTCTTTTTCACCCCAACTGATCTTTTCTGGGAACAATGTGTTGGCCCTGGTCCCTCCTTTGACATGTGCACCTCAGCTTATGGAAAAAGCATAAGTTGAGGGTGGCTAATGCAGTAAACAGCCTTCGTTATGGCCCTGAACCAACTTTGGGTATTGTGTACCTTGACTCATGGAAAAGCCATGAGTTGAGGGTGGCTATTACGAGGAATGCTCTGGAAAGTGGGGTTGAAAGAACAAAGAGAAAGAAAGAACAAAAGTAAAGTGACTCAAGAATTAGTTGAAAGATTAGTAAAGAAAGACAAAAATATACAAGAAATACAAGCAAGAAAAGAAGAGAGTCACTTACACAAATGAAGAAAGAAGAGAAAATAGCAAGGTGAAAGAATATGAGAAACTGGGCGAGATAAAATGATAGAAAGTGGCAGGTTTAGCCGATATGTCAAGGAGAACAAAAAGCCACTAAAGTATACCTAAATATACCCTACCTGACCCTGAGCCTATGTTACAAGCTAAGAAAGTCCTATCGTGATCCTAAGGGTTGTATAGCGAACTTAAGGCAGTGAAAATAAGGGCAAGCTTATGGCTATAGGTATGAATGAGTGTGACTTTGTTCTGAGAGTGAGTGTTGAAAAAGTAATCCTTATACTCAAACTAAAATCATTGTGTGAAAAATGAGGAATTTGTTTTAAAGTGAGGACACTAGTTGCAATACCGGAATTGTTACCATCTCGGTGAGAAATTGAAGAGGATAGGTGTTAGCGCATGCTGAGTCTGTGTCATGTTCTGATCCCACATAATTCAAGCCTAATAGTGATAGCATGCATAGATTTGACGAGATTAATCAGGATTGATAGCCAAATGATTGCAAAGGATGAAACATGGATACTCTTGTACAAAGATTTTGTATTGAGTAATAGTGCGTCGCTTGAGGACAAACAACGAATTTAAGTTGAGGGTGTTGATATACCGTGGTTTCATGGTATTATTAATATTTTAGTGTGTCCAAAAGCCTTTTTGTGCTAATTTTTATATAAGTTTCTGTTTGTTTTGCAGGAAATCTGTCCAAAGCTGAACGCGGAGATTTTGAGCGAAGAAATGTAGAAGAGACAACCTACGGAGCTTATGACGGTCCGTCGTGCTTGTGACGGACCGTAGGTGGCAGCGTAGTGCAGCTCCTGAAGGAAGATGGGGAAGTCTAACCAATTGTGGGGTTACGGAGACCATGACGGTCCGTCGTGTCTACGACGGTCCGTCCTGCAGGTTCGTCATGAAGTTCAGAGAAGTAATCCCAGTACCCATATTCCAAGAGTTTAAGTGTTTTGGAACAAAGACCCTCGACGGACCGTTGTGCCTATGACGGTCCGTCATACTTGCCGTCGAGGGTAATGAAGAGAGCAGCAGAAGAAATTGCACAAGTATGGGACGACGAAATCCATGACGGCCCGTCGTGACCACGACGATCCGTCGCGAGGTCCGTCGACCCAGCCGCGTTTTGACAGATTTCAAGCAAATAGAGTCCTTGTATAATAAGGTTTTTATTTTCTATAAATATTTTGAAAAAACCTCATTTTAGGGGGTTAGACTCCGTAATAGTTAGACTGGATATAGTTAGACTCCGTATTAGTTAGACTCGATATAGTTAGACTCCGTATTGTTAGACATCATATTATTAGATTTTGTGTATTAGTGTTAGATTTTGAGATTCTTGCAAGTGATTTTTTGTGATTAATCAAGCGAACTTTTGGATTTTACTCTTTCTCATTGAAGTAAGTACATGAATTCTTAT
>NC_028648.1:39830574-39866075 GCF_001406875.1 Solanum pennellii | reverse complement strand
AAAGAACAAAGCTTGGAGTACTAGGAAGTCTGAGACAGGGAGAAACACCTTCGCAGTGCAGTCCACTCACAACCCAGCCACAGATGAGATTCGCGAAGAAATGGCTCAGATGAGAACCGAGCTTGAGTTGGCACTAAAACATGTCACTGGGGGTGCAGAAAAGATAAATGCAGTCAACTACTTGGATAAACCACAACCTCCTAATGATGAATGCTATTATGCGGAGGATACTTATGCAGTAAATGAGCAGACGGGGGGTTTCTGACCAAGCGCCCAAGGCTCAAATCAGGATAATTGGAGCCAAGGTCAAGGGAACCAAGGTCAGAACTATGGTAACTACAATCGTAAGGGTCATTATGTCCGAGATGGAAACTGCAACCGCGACAACAACTTTAACAGGGGTAACTATGCTAATAGAAACGACAGGAATGGGCCCTATGTCCCTCCTCAAAATCGTGAAGTTACTCCTAGGGATGGTGGAGATAGTATGGCGCGAGTTGAGGATATGCTGCACAAAATGATGAGGAGGTTCGATGCTAATGATGAGCACATTAAAGAGTTGAGGTGTGATTTAGCTAGTATTGGGCAAAAAGTTGATACACATGCAATTTCGATTAAGCAGATCGAGTTGCAAATGGCCCAATTATCTGCGACAGTGAACACACGGTAACCGGGCACTCTTCCTAGCAACACTGTCCAAAATCCAAAGAATGATGCGCACTGTATGGAAATCACTACTCGGGGTGGTAAGCAAACCATTGACCCACCTATGCCGTCTACTGAGGAAAATGTGAGAAAGGATAATGATTATGTGGTAAAGGGTAGTGGTGAAGCAGAGGAAAGTAATGGAAATGATGCAGATGTACCTATGAAGGTAATTCCCATGCCTAGGCCACCACCACCTTTCCCTCAGAGATTAGTGAAAAAGACCGAGAATGGTAAATACCGGCGTTTCATAACTATGTTGAAGCAGCTTTCTATCAATGTCCCTTTGGTAGAAGCTCTAGAACAAATGCCCGGTTATGCCAAATTTATGAAAGATCTGGTCACCAAGAAAAGATCGGTCACTTTTGAGGATGATGATAGACTGCAGCATTGTAGTGCTATTGCCACAAGATCTCTCGTGCAAAAGAAAGAAGATCCGGGTGCGTTTACTATTCCTTGTACAGTTGGGTCATTACATTTTGCGAAAGCATTATGTGATCTAGGGGCAAGCATAAATATCATGCCCCTCTAAATTTACAAGAATTTGGGTTTGGGGGATCCAAAACCCACTGCAATGCAGCTACTGATGGCTGATCGTACATAGAAACGGCCTATAGGGATACTTCATGATGTGCTAGTAAAAGTGAAGTCGTTCATCTTTCCGGCTGATTTTGTTATTCTTGACTGTGAGGTCGATTTTGAAGTGCCTATTATTCTTGGGAGGCCATTCCTTGATACAGGTAGAGCCTTAGTTGATATGGAGAAGGGACAGATGACATTTCAGTTGAATAATGAAGAAGCGACCTTCAACGTTTGTAGGACCATGAGGCAGAGTGGTGAGCTCCAATCGGTATCTGCCATATCCCACAAAGAAAAGATGAAGAAGGAGAATGAACAAAAAATTGCAAAACAAGAGTTTATGGTTGGGGATTTGGTGCTTGTAGACATTTCTGGGTCGCCTTGTCTTCCGGGCAAGCTCAAGTCCAAATGGACTGGCCCTTACTTGATTACCCAAGTATTCCCACATAGAGCAGTTGAGTTAAATGAGAAGGAGGGAGTGCGGTTGAAGATGAATAGAGAACGAATAAAACTCTATTTTTGGCATAAAGCATCGGGGAATGAAGTGATAGAGGCATACCATGATGATGAAGGCTGAGTAATCAAGTGTCCTCAGTCGTGCCGCGACGTTAAATAAGGCGCTTGTTGGGAGGCAACCCAATACTTATAGTTTTTTTCTTTTTTTTTTTTCTTTCTTTCTTTCTAGTAATGGTAGCATTTTCTACTAATGGGTTTTAAATTTGCAGGCACATCACCAGGAAATTCTTCAGAAAATAACTCTGCAACAGTCACCAACGGACAAATGCGACGGACCGTCGTTCTCTCGACGGTCCGTCCTGCACAACCGTTCTGGTTGTTAGAGACCCTATTTCTAAGGGTCTCTCTCCATTTTTCCAAGTGTCCTCAAACGGACGAGTACGACGGACCGTCATACCCACGACGGTCCGTCCTGCATGACCGTTATGACGGTCAGAGACCCCTCTCCTAAGGGTCTCCATATTTTTTTTCAAGTGTCCTTTGACGGACACCTACGACGAACCGTCGTATTTGTGACGGTCCGTCCTGCATATACCGTCATACTTGTGAGAGACTCGCCTTCAGGGTTCTCCATATATACAAAGTCTAAGTAAGACACGACTGACACCATGACGGTCCGTCGTAGTCACGACGAGCCGTCACCAAGCCCGTCGTGTGTCACTGTTATTATAGTATTGTCATTTTAATATTTTTTTTGTGCGGTTGTTGCTGAGGACACCACTGAGGGTGTCCATATTGCAGAGGAAGTTGGTTCCGGGGAACCGGACCCACCAGCTTGCTGATCGTCGGCGCTTTGCGCCATAGGTTTGCTTCACCTACCACTCTAGTATTTAAATTTTTATGCATTGGGGACAATTGCATGTTTTTTTGTTGGGGGTGGGGTAAAATGAAAGTGAGTGTTAGTGTGAAGTCTGAGTAGCCCATTTCACTATCCTCTTTTGGGGTTTTCTTTCCTGTGTTCTTTTTCCCCAAAAGACTGATTACTTTTTCTGTTGAGCCGGCATGTTTATATCTTTTGTACATAGTTTAATTCTGGAGCATGATGGCTAAAATTATATCCTGATAAACTGGAAAATGATGCATGACTAGGCATAGTAACTGATCATTGTGTGGCTCTAAGCATGACATAGAGTTACACCATTGCATTACCCTAAGTCTAAAATTCGAACTTGGTGTCTGATAATCTGGTATAGTTATGAAATGTCAAGTGAGTGTGAGGAAATTTCGAATAGTCCACTATTGGTACTGAGCTAGAACTTGCCTGGTTAGTCCTGCCAAAAGTAAGCTGTAATAGACAATTAGGAAAGGATCATAGGCCCTTATTCAATATAGACCTTTCTAGCCTAAATAAAAGAAACCAAATGAAATTTATCCTTCTTTGATCCAAATGATCTGAGCTTAAATTAGACCTTTCTTTTTCACCCCAACTGATCTTTTCTGGGAACAATGTGTTGGCCCTGGTCCCTCCTTGGACATGTGCACCTCAGCTTATGCCAAAAGCATAAGTTGAGGGTGGCTAATGCAGTAAGCAACCTTCGTTATGGCCCTGACCCAACTTGGGTATTGTGTACCTTGACTCATGGCAAAGCCATGAGTTGAGGGTGGCTATTAAGAGGAATGCTCTGGAAAGTGGGGTTGAAAGAACAAAGAGAAAGAAAGAACAAAAGTAAAGTGACTCTAGAATTAGTTGAAAGATTAGTAAAGAAAAAGAAAAATATACAAGAAATACAAGCAAGAAAAGAAGAGAGTTACTTACACAAATGAAGAAAGAAGAGAAAATAGCAAGGTGAAAGAATATGAGAAACTGGGCAAGATAAAATGATAGAAAGTGGAAGGTTTAGCCGATATGTCAAGGAGGGAAAAAAGTCACTAAAGTATACCTAAATATACCCTACCTGACCCTGAGCCTATGTTACAAGCTAAGAAAGTCCTATCGTGATCCTAAGGGTTGTATAGCGAACTTAAGGCAGTGAAAATAAGGGCAAACTTATGGCAATAGGTATGAATGAGTGTGACTTTGTTCTGAGAGTGAGTGTTGAAAAAGTAATCCTTATACTCAAACTAAAATCATTGTGTGAAAAATGAGGATTTTGTTTTAATTTGAGAACACTAGTTGCAATACCGGAATTGTTAGCACCTCGGTGAGAAATTGAAGAGGATAGGTGTTAGCGCATGGTGAGTCGGTGTCCTGTTCTGATCCCACATAATTCAAGCCTAATAGTGATAGCATGCATAGATTTGATGAGATTAATCGGGATTGATAGCCAAATGATTTCAAAGGATGAAACATGGATACTCTTGTACAAAGATTTAATATTGAGTCATAGTGCGTCGCTTGAGGACAAACAACGAATTTAAGTTGAGGGTGTTGATATACCGTGGTTTCACGGTATTATTAATACTTTTTCCTTAAGTTTAGTGTGTCCAAAAGCCTTTTTGTGCTAATTTTTATATAAGTTTCTCTTTGTTTTGCAGGAAATCTGTCCAAAGCTGAATGCGGAGATTTTGAGCGAAGAAATGCAGAAGAGACCACCTACGGAGCTTATGACGGTCCGTCGTGCTTGTGACGGACCGTAGGTGGCAGCGTAGTGCAGCTGCTGAAGGAAGATGGGGAAGTCTGACCAAGTGTGGGGTTACGGAGACCATGAAGGTCGTCGTGTCTACGACGGTCCGTCCTGCAGGTTCGTCATGAAGTTCAGAGAAGTAATCCCAGTACCCACATTCCAAGAGTTTAAGTGTTTTGGAACGAAGACCCTCGACTGACCGTTGTGCCTATGACGGTCCGTCGTACTTGCCGTCGAGGGTAATGAAGACAGCAGCAGAAGAAATTGCACAAATATGGGACGACGGAATCCATGACGGCCCGTCGTGACCACGACGATCCGTCGCGAGGTCCGCCGACCCAGCCGCGTTTTGACATATTTCAAGCAAATAGAGTCCTTGTATAATTAGGTTTTTATTTTCTATAAATAGTTCGAAAAAACCTCGTTTTAGGGGGTTAGACTCCGTATTAGTTAGACTCGATATAGTTAGACTCCGTATTAGTTAGACTCGATATAGTTAGACTCCGTATTGTTAGACATCATATTATTAGATTTTGTGTATTAGTGTTAGATTTTGAGATTCTTGCAAGTGATTTTTGGTGATTAATCAAGCGAACTTTCGGATTTTACTCTTTCTCATTGAAGTAAGTACATGAATTCTTATATCATATATTTGAATATTGTGATCATGACTATGGGTAACTAAACTCCATAACTAGGGTTGTGGGAACCATAGGCAAATAATGAGGTAAAACCTAACTAAAATAACAATTCTAGAATAGTGTCTTGCATGTATTAATAATTCTTTCGCTTAGAAGTCTTTTTAACGGATGGCCAACGTTAGAACTCGCCTTAATGCTACTTGCCGGACCAAGGAGGTAGATAATAGGAAAATAATTATTAACATAGATTTAGTGTATACTATCTAATTGGCTAGTAATTATTGGTACGAGGTAATAACTTAGTCAAATATCGAGTACGATCCTTAATATGAGGTAAAGATAAGGGTTAGAAAAGCAACACACGTAGCCGGACCAAGGTGCGGAGTGAGATTTTCTAGATGCCGGACCAAGGATTTAGAAATACATAACTTGTCACTTTGCACGCAAGATACTAGGAAAGAATTGTTATAGTTAGAATTATCAAGTTATGAACCTGTGGGGAACACGTAAACCCTAGTTACTTTGATTAATTGATTAACTCCAACATTCAAAGCTGTTAAGTGTCTCTTTCGATTTCATTAGTTATTTTCACTCATTTAGAACTAGAAACCCCCGTTTTATTGTTTTTACTTTCCAAGGAAGTCATTGACCAAACAATAGTAATAACAAGTTGAAGTTAAATCTAGACTATTTTCCTCGTGGGAACGATCACAACCTCACTAGTTGGGTTATTTGCTTGACACCACCGCTTTACTTCTTATTTGAGAAGTAAGTTTGAGCGTATCATGTCTAAACCACAAAAATTTCTTGTGCATGTCTGTTAAGACCTTCTTTATCCAAACGGTTGGCCCTCGCAGCAATGCCGACCAATTTTCAAGGTTAAACGATCCCAGAAGGGAGCATAACCCCCATTTTGCTAATTATCGTGTGCTATAGCTCACCATATTTGTTGGTGATCTGGAATTCCAGCATCCAAAATGCCTATATTTCTTACGGATGTTGGTTAAGACCTTGGTAATAAAGTCGGTTGGCCCTCACGGCCATGGCTCTGTAAGCGATTTGCTCTCGCGAGCATGCCGACCAATTTTCATGTTCAAATGAGCCCCGAAGCGCGCATGACCCCCATTTTGCCGATTTGTGTGTTATGTCTCACCATCTTTGTTGGTGATCTGGATTTTCGACATCCAAAATGCCTAAATTCTCGTAGTCGTCCATTAAGACCTTGGTTAATCTGTTGATTGGCCCTTACAACCATGCCGACCAATTTTCATGTCTAATAAGCCTCGAAGCGCGCATAGCTCGCATTTTTCCAATTATCGTGTGCTATAGCTCACCATATTTGTTGGTGATCCTAATTTCCGAAGTCCAATATGCCAAAATTTGTCATGCACATCAATAAAACCTATGCTATGTAGCAGGTTGAACCTCGTTGCCATGCTGGCCTATCTTAAAGGTCTAATAAGCCCCGAAGCGCGCATACTTCCCCCATTTTACGGATTATCATGTTCAATAGCTCACCATCTTTGTTTGTGATTCGGATTCCCTAATGTCCAACATGGAGAAATTTCTTCTGAACATCTATTAAGACATTGGCTATGCGACCGGTTGTCCTCACGACAAGCCCGACCCGTTTTCAATGTTAAACGAGTCCTGATAATACATGAAACCAACATCTTATTGTATCATCAACATATATATTCCACACATGTATTTCATTGACTTTAAAAAGAGCATAAGAAAATAATAAAATCCTTCTACGACTTCCCTCGAGGACAACTAGTTCAATGTATAGGTAGATTACCATACCCCTAGCTAGACTAAGTAAAACCCCTTAAGTCATCCTAGTTATTGAAACCCCTTGAGTGAACTTTATTACTTTATTTTACTTTCGGGAACACTTGACTTTACCGACATAGACCACATGAGCTAATGTGGAATCCGGTGTCATGAAACCTTACACTGAAAGAACTTGGACTACTTGCAAAGGTAGTACCAAGACATGAACATAACGTCTAGGTGGATCCACTAGCTAGTATTCCTAGGGGACAACAATGTTCAAGAACTAAGAGATGTGTTTGTGACCCTCATTATGCCACATGCATTATAGTCACCAATCTCATGAATACAATAGTGAACCTACCTTCCCTATTTTGGAAGGGGCACTCCTGTAACACCCCGTATTCTACGTTAACTAGTTCTATGTGTATGTCGCTTAAAAGTATGCTTGTTGTATAGATATGGACTTGGTTTTCTGTGCGACTCGTGAAAATAGAATTTGTTTAAAGTTGTAATACCCCGTGCCTTCAAACACATATATGAATAATTGAACCAAAAAAAACAATTCAAATTCGGGATAGTAAAAGGTGGTATTCAATATAGAAGTCAAAGTGGTCAAGTGTGTAATTAGTGCTACGGTCTTGTTAAGAATTTAAGATGTTGAACGTGATGTAAAATAATTGAGGTGTTTACTTGACTAAACTATTGTAGTAGGTGACAAGTAGGTGATGCACCTACTTAGAAATTAGTTGACTGCATTTTTAGTAAAAAAGGGCAAGTAGATGATGCAACTATTTATAATTAGTGGACTGAATTTTAACTTAAAAGGGGCAAGTAAGTGATGCACCTACTTAGAATTAGTGGACTGAATTTTAAAGGAGCAAGTAGGTGATGCACCTACTTAGAATAAGTAGACTGAGTTTAAGTGAAAACAGAAAGGAGTTGATGCTGCTAACTAAAAACATTTGGCAGAAACTAAGAAGGTGATGCACCTTCTTGCTTAGAAGTAAAGGACCATGTTATTTCCCAATTTATTAAAGGGAAAACGTCCAAAATAAACTGTAAAGCATCAAGCTTATCATATCTCTTTCATATTACTTATTCTCGACAAATTACTCCCAAAGGAAGCAATGGAAGCTCCAAAAGTTCTATTGTACAGCTTCACCATTAGAATTTGAAGGAAAAACATGTGTTTTTAAAGTACACACTGGTAGAACATCTCCCATCTTAAGGAATTAGAGTGAATAATTTTATATAACGTAAAGTTAAGTTAGAGAGGACAACCTAAACCTTGAAGAATCCAAGTCTTGCCAAGTGAGGTTTCTGACTAGCAAGGTAAAATGTGGAAATTTTCATCCCTCTCTTCTTCTTTCATTATTTATAAAAGTTTGCATGTGTTAATGAATTGTTGAGTGTTGCCTCTGTATGGTGTGAGCTTGGTGAATGTTAAGGAAGGAGGTGGTTGTTGGGGCATACATGGAGTGGAGTACCCTTAAATTTTTATTGTGAGCTTGTTTTGAGAATCTTAAATTTAGTTGGAATTCAAATAATGTTGATTGGAAGTCATGAGTTCAAGTGTAGTGATACACCACTTAATTGTAGTGTTGCATGAGCTAACTTCCTGCTTTTCCTTTAACACTGTTTTCTAGACGTGATAAAACCGAGGGGTTTCGGAGGACCATATAAAAATGATTAGGGAAAAATGGATGGGAAGAACTCTTGATGGGATCAATTATAGATATATTACCAATTACTATTTTGGTCTGATCATGTAGCCCAAACTTGTTTAGAAACTAATATTAGTTTTTATTATTTACTCAATTGTAGATAAATAATCTAAAATGAAGATGGTTAACTCATTGTGATACCCATTATTGTGCACCAAGGTATGTAAAGCTATTTGATTTCCTATTTCGTTAGCATGAATCCAACACTTTTAAGCTTTCTAAGTGCTCTTGGTTGTGACTGATCCATAAATGCAGTTCGTACTCCCTATAGAATTAAAGTGAGCACTCTACTATGAGTTTGTTACTAAATGTGCATTTTTGCTCTACCAAGTGTTAGCATTCAAGGATTAAACTTGTTTTATTATCAAATACCCCTGGAATGTATTTCGCGTATATAAATTTAAGTGATCCTATATTACACATGGTACATAAGTTTATAGGATTGATACAAGATCTGCCCATATCTTGCTAACTTACTTCAGTGGTATATTCCATCATATATCTAATCTTTTCACATTGTTCATGTGTTCCCTTTATTGGT
Source organism: Solanum pennellii (assembly GCF_001406875.1). Lineage (NCBI taxonomy): Eukaryota > Viridiplantae > Streptophyta > Magnoliopsida > Solanales > Solanaceae > Solanum > Solanum pennellii. Next base: position 39,857,026 of record NC_028648.1, on the reverse strand, counting down.
TACTACTCCAACTGTTTAGACTATTATGTTTCCTTACAAGATGTCTACTTGCTCTATTGTATACCTTGGTTCCACATTCATGTGTACCTTGTATTTTATATTATATGATGAGTATTTGGCTATCATATAGAGTTCAAATTTATTGTCTGAAAGTTATATGTCTTCACTCCATATGTGCTTCAGTTTCAGATGTCAAAAATGTGTACTGAGTCATAAAAGAAGTAATATGTTTGTGTCACATTTGCTTCCCGCTTCATTGTTATTATTGTTAGTCCATATTCGTATGCCTTCTACTACAAGTTCATAGTTCCAAATCTCAACAATGATTATGACCAGCAAAACATAAATCCCAAATGAGTTACTACCAATAAAAGAACAATCTTAAAAGAGTTATAATTATCCAAAATACACAGACTCAAAAGAGATATGAACATTAAATCAACAATCTCTAAGATTTAAAAAAAAATAATTGAAGAAATTTGTATAAATATGGGTGGCAGCCCAGAGCCAAAGCCTAGCATTGGTCGATACCAATTTGTATAGAAGGTGGCAGCGCAGTGGCTAAAATCCTAGCATGAGCCGATCCCAATTTATGGTATTGTGAGGTCAACATCCCATGGATTAAAATGCCATGGGTCATCCTCTTCTGCCACTTATGAGCTGGTAATTTCTATCATATGACTTACAAAAATTATAACGCATAAAAAAGTAAAAGAAAGGAATGTAACATACTCAATTCCACAAGTACAAGCAAATGTGGTCTCCAATCCTTCTCTATTGGTATTTGGTTTTACTTGATATCTCATGCAATATATGGTTGTATTATGCCTTATATATTCAGTATATTTTTTCGTATTGACATCTCTTATTGGGGTGTTGCATTTCATACTACAGGTACAAGTATTCAAAAGTAGTCACCCCAATAGAAGAACATGATACTCAGTTGTTGTTGGTGAGATCAAAATTTATTCGGGGCTTTGCCTAGTATTTACTATGCGTATTTTAAAAGCATGGATTCCAATTGAGTCTTTTGTGCCGCCGCGCAAGGCGTTCATTAAATTCCAACAATTCCAGCATCTTTGAGAACATGGCGGAGTAATATTGCGATACGGAGGGTCTGGAACGATGTGCCAATTTTAGTCATACCTTTAGAGGTTGCTTGATGAATAATATGCGCAATTAATGATCACCCATGCCAACCAAGAACGTCCCCCAAGGCAGAGGCAAAAGCTGATGGGATAGTTTCCATTTTAGGAAATAAAGTAGAAAGCTTTCTTACCGTCTTTTAACTTTTGTAATAGTTTCCTTTTTTAGAATTTCTTTTGGGACATTGTTCCTACACGTTTTTGCTAGATATATGAAGCTTGTATAGAGTTTTTACGGACCCATTCTTGTAAATACTAGGAGAAATACATCTCAAAAAATTGTCACTTGCCTCCCAACTTAACCTTCCAATTTTGCCTTTGTTTGCCTATTTTATGTGGACTGGTTTGATTGTCTTGCTGCTGCACCTTTGTGTGATTGTTGGTTGTCAGGATTGATCATTTGTTGAGCTTTCCAAGTCTTCACTTGTTGTCCCACGAGGCTTCAAAAATAGCCCCGTAACAAGTCGTATCAGAGGCAAATTAAGCATGAAATCGAAGTCCCAACGAAAATAGGAGGTTGTCAAAGAGAAGTAGCTGGACAGTTTGGATGGACACTGCCAAGAAACGTGACAAGAGTAAGGCAAGAGACCCTTCTTGTAACCATTTTGTTAGTGGTAGAGTTGTTGGAGAAAAGGGGGAAAGGTCGGAGAACAGCCAACTCGACGAAAAGATTATCGGAGTTGAGACGGGGTTGTTGGCCCTAAATAGACGCATTGTTGTTGTTGATAACAATTTTAGTTTTCTTTAATCTGTAGCTCTTGAAGGTTTGGATGATGTGATGTACAACCTGATTGAGCTTGAGGAAGTTCACAAAGAAGGTTTGACCAACCTCGAACTCACGATCACCGAGGCTCTCCCCTCCCTTCATAGAGAGTTTGAAGAACTAAAATGGCAGGTTGATGAGTCTTTTGAATCGGGGGTTGCTGCTCCCATGACTCTGCATGAGACACCCATTGAGGATCCCAAACCCAAGGAATTTTGTAAGGTAAGGAATGCTCTAGACATTGAGAACTTTTTGTCGCAAATGGATGCCTCTATTGAGCACGTGAGTATGCACATCGAGGCTACAAAAATAAGAACGACTGCCATATAATTGAATGATACCGCAATGTTCTGGAGGCGGAGGAAAAAGGCGGACATGGACAGGTTTTTTTTTCTATTGATGAATGGGAGCATTTCAAGGCACTTAACTTCCAACTTCAAGAACAATAACCACCTTACTATATCCACTTAAACACTTTCCATCATAGTTAAATTGCAATACACATGCTGAAACGTGCAAGGCGTTACATCACCTTATGAGCTAGTTTAAACAAACACTAATGATATAAGAAACATGATGAATGACCTACACTAAAGTCTATGTCAAGTATCACATGAATAGAACTAGTATATACACAATACAAGATGTTACACTCGGGGCCATGCCGGGCAATTTTAAAGGTTAAATGTTACACGAATCCCAAATACACCCCATTTTTCCGATTATTTTGTGCTATATCTCACCATCTTTTTTGTGATCAGGATTTCCGACACATCAAATGTCAAAGATTATTGTGGACATCCATTTAGACCTTGGCTATGCTTTCGGTTGTCCCTCCAATCATGCCGGCCCATTTTTTAGGTAAACGATCCTTGAAGCACACATACCCCCCATTTTGCCGATTATTCTGTGTTACTGTCCACTATCATTGGCTACCATCTTTGTTTATGAACTAGATTTCTGATGTCCAATGCCAAAATTGCTCATTGACGTCCATTAAGAACTTGTCTATGCAGACGATTGGTTCTCGCGGCCATGTCGGCCTATTTTGAAGGTCAAACAAGCCTTAAAGAGCGCATCACCTACGTTTTGCGGATTATCGTGTGTTATAGATCACCATATTTGTTGGGGATCTAAATTTCCGACATCTAAAAGTTTCCAAAATTTCTCATGGACGTTCAATGTGACCTTGGTTATGTAGCTGGTTGTCTCTCGTTGCCATGTCTGCCCATTTTCAAGGTCAAAAAGGTCCTAAAGCGTGCATAACCCCTATATTGCGGATTTTCGTATGTTATATCTCACCATCTTTGTTGGTGATCCACATTTCCGTCACCCGAAATTCAAAAATTTCTCATGGACGTCCGTTTAGACATTGGGTATGCAACGGGTTGGACCTTGCATCCACACCGGCCAAATTTCAATGTCAAATGAGTCCAGAAACGCGCATAACCCCATTTTGCCGATTATTGAGTACTATAGCTCACCATCTTGGTTGGTGATTTTGATTTCCGACGTCCAAAATGTTGAAATTTCTCATTCACATCCGTCAACACCTTTGCTGCAGCTAGTTGGCCCTCACGTCCATGCCAACCAATTTTCATGGTCAAACGAGCCCCGAAATACGGAGAACTCTCATTTTGCCGATTATTGTGTGTTACAGCTCACCATTTTTGTTAGGGATCTGGATTTTCAATGTTAAAAATATTGAAGGTTCTCGTGGAAGTCCATAAAGATCTTTGTTATGTAGCCGGTTGTTCCTTGTTGATATGTTAACCAATTTTCAAGGTCAAACGAGCTTTGAAGCGCGCATACCCTTCATATTATCGTGTGCTATAACTCACCATCTTTGTTAGTGATCTGGATTTTTGATGTTCAAAATACTAAAATTTCTTATGGACCTCTGTTAAGACTTTGGTTATGTATCTGGTTGGCCCTTGTGGCCATTATGTCCCATTTTCAAGGTCGAACGAGCCCCAAAGCGCGCATAACCCCGATTTTTCCGATTATATTGTGCTATCGCTCAACATTTTTATTGGTGATCTGGATTTCCGATGTCCAAAATGCCAATATTTCTATGGACGTCTTATAATACCTTGAGTATGTAGCCGCGTGTCCCTCATCGCCATGCCAACCCATTTTCTAAGTCCAAGAGACCTCCAAGCGCGCATACCCATCCATTTTGCCAATTATCGTGTTCTTATAGCTCACTATCTTTGTTGGTTATACGGATTCCCGCATCTAAAATGCCAAAATTTCTTGTGAATGTCCTTTAAAACCTAAGCTCTGCAGCAGGTTGGCCCTCACAGTCATGCTAACCCATTTTAAAGGTAAAACAAGCTGCGAAGGGAGCATACCCCCCATTTTTTCAACTATCGTTTGTCATGAAAGCTTATTTTACTGAGTATTTTTGCATATTCCTTACTGAGTACATTGTTTGGTACTAACCACATACTTTTCAATACTTATAAGTATAAGTTGAAGGCAATTTTGAAGACTAGAAGCCAATCTTGGGAAAGATACTCTCAAGACTAACTATATCCTCATATATTTGAGGCATAGTCATATTTCTTAGTTTACTATCATTGAGACTTATTATGTATTTTCATTTATTTTAAAAGGTCATGTCTCTAAGATATTTATGTCACGTCCTTCAGTTGGCTTGTGTAGACAATATCAATCTTTTGCTTTTATGAAAGATATTTTCTTTATTAATTTATTCGTGAAATTTTTTAATTCTGCACTACTTTTCATGTCTTAGGTAATGGATGATATATAAGGCTTGTACAAGACCTCCGAAAGGTCAATTATGCAATTGTCCCGACCTATGAGTGCTCCCTTCTTCTAGGGAGTACTTTTAGCTTATTACAATATTTAAGTTAAAGCTAACCATAAGAATCATGTTTCATGAAAACTCAACATAGGAATGAATTTCTTCTACAATATGAACATATTAGAAAAAAGCTTGATAAGTTCAACATTATTCACAATAATCATACAAGGATTACTAACCTTGACATTGGCTAGGAGTTAGAGGGAAGAAGATGAGGATAACAGGACTTCATGTCGACCTCGGCCTCCCATGTTGCTCCCTCAACAAAGTGGTTCCTCCTTAAACTTTTACGGAGGCAAACTCCTTATTCCTCAATTTCATAACTTGGTGATCCAATATCTCAACTGGTAACTCTTCATAAGAAGGGTCCTCCTTTACGTCTAAACCTTCTAGATGAAGAATGGAAACCGGATAACCTATACACTTTATAATCATAGAAACATGGAACAATAGATGAATCATGGCTAACTAAATTGGCAACTTCAATTCATAGGTAACTCTCCCAAATCGCTTCAAAATTTCATAAGGACCCACATAAAAAGGACTAAGTGTCCCTTTCTTTCAAAACTTCATCACACCTTTCATGGGTTAAATTTTTAAGTAGACCCTATCTCCTACATTGAATTCGAGGTCCCTTTTCCTATTGTGAGCATAAGATTTTGGCCGACTTTGAGCTATTTTTAGTCTATCTCTAAGAAGATGAACCTGCTCAAGGGCTTCATAAACAAAATCGGGACCATGTAGAGCATACTCACCTATCTCATACAACCACACTAGGGATCTACACCTCCTCCCATAAAATACATCGATGGTTGCCATGGAGATAGTTGAATGGTAGCGATTGTTGTTGGAGAACTCTATCAAAGGTAGGTGGTCATGCCAATGACCTTTAAAGTCGATAATGCATGCCCTCAACAGATCTTCGAAGGTTTGAATAATGCGTTCTAGATCTTCCAAGGTTTGATAAGTGCGTTCCGTTGTAACAGCACGTCTTAAGAATATGCATGTTCTATTCTTGTGATATTGTTGGCCTTATAGTATAGGAGAGGGACCATGTTCCTTATATGATTAGTGTTGGTTTAAACTATCCAGAAAGTGATGTATCTTGTCATGCCCGTTTCAGAATGTTTAATATAAGTTGAGTCCGCCTGATGTATTAAAATTAGAGATAGTAAGGTCGTAAGTGAGCTTAAATTTTAAATTTAAGTTATAAGTTGAAGCAAAAGGATGTAATATTCCTAAAATGGAATAAAATAATTGAGTTGCTTGCTTGCCTTGATTAAGCTTGCAGTTCCATCACTTATTTGAGGTATATGGTTACTGTTAAAGGGACCAAGCTTGATCGACCGGATTTAGAATTATAGTAAGAGGCTACCTTGATGCCCAAGCCTATTAAAAGAAAAAAGACATGAAAGAAAGTCTAGTAGTCAAATCTGCCAAGGCCCAATATAGATAGAGCCCAAGTGAAAGAAATTTTGTGCATCATGTAGTTTGACCTTTTGATCTGCTTCATGTGCATAAGCAGGTGCATCACATACTTGACCAATTAGTGGCTTAAAATGGACCCCCCCCAAAAAAAAAAAGACGTTCTAGAGGATATTTTTGTGGTCAATAAAGCTCCATATATATCGAATATGAGCAGATATTCTTCACCCATTTTAACAAATAATATTGAGAATTATCTCCACCTCTCTCTCTCTCCCTCTGTCTTTTCTCTTGAATGTTAAAACAACAATTTTTAGTTGTTCTACGGTTCTTCAAGAAACCCTCATATCTGCAAACCAAGGTAAGTGAAAACACTTGTATTTTGCTTAATTCTCCCATAGATGATTATAAAAGCATTTTATTCATGCTCAAGTATAAATACAAAATCTAAAAATTTTAAGATGATAATGCTCATTTCCTTAGTAATTAAGAGACCTTTTCTTCTTGTTTTGATTAAGTATGAAGGGAAGCTAATGTTCTAGAAGAATTCAAGTTACAAGGAGAAGTGGCAAAAAATGAGGTAAGGTGACTGCCCATCTTTTTTGTTTTCCTTGTGTATGATTTTGAGTTAGGAATTAGAGGTGTGATGTAATGAAGAACTCACGGGGGTACTGAATTCAATTATTTGTTGTATGATAAAGAATATTTGGGGCTGTTATATGTGTATTATTGTTGATGCAGCTTTGTTTATCTTGGGGAAATGATATATAATGTATCTGTTCGACATAGAATGACGGTGTGGTGATACACATTATTTTAAGGTCTTGATGGGTTCATTATCTTTCAAAGTAAGCTATTGTTTTACGAGGCTCACAGTGTGATAGCTGCTAATTTTAGTTTACCATGAAATAAATTGTTTATTAAAACAGAAAAGGGGACCTGAATCGTGGTTCTTATATCAATAAGAGGATAACGTATGTAAGGCTATTCAATTTTATATCCCTTTGGAATGAGATTTGATACTTTGTGGTTACTACTAATGAAGTGAATCTCATAAGTTCTGTTCCTAGAAAAGGAAACATAGTAGTAGTGTACTATCTCCAAATAGCTAACAATATTTCCCCCTTTCCTTAGTGCATAGAACTACTTCATTTTATGTTCACTATTTTATACTTATGTAATTATCCCCCCATGTGCTGGTATAGAAATGGTATTTCCAAAAGCGAGTCAGGTGAATCCTTCTCTTTGTTGTTTGAAGTCAATTGTGTCATTAAGCTCTTAAAGTACTTTTTTGATGTTACATAGATCCTTATGTCATTGTAATTTCCTTGATGTATTATTTTCATGTCTTCTATTACTTGTCTGTAATTCCATATCTCTAAAATGATTATGACCACCAAAATAACATCTCAAAAGAGTAGGATTATCCAAAGAATGATCCCAAAAGAGTTATGAACTGATAAACAACAATATAAATGATTAAAGAATCTAAGTGAAGACATCTATATAATTACGGGTGGCTTCCCAGGGGAGAAAGCGTAGTATCGGTTGATTCCAACTATTGCATAAGGTGGCATCTCATGGGCGAAAGCCTAGCATGGGCCAATCCCTATTGGTATAGAAGGGTGGCAGCTCAGGGGTGAAAGCCTAGCATTGGCTGATCCCAAATTGTTTATTTATGAGGATCACATCCTAGGGGTTAATATGCCTAGAATGGGTTATCCTCTTCTACCATTGATAACCTGGTCACTTGTATCACATGCCCTACAAATATTATGAAGTACAAACAAGTAACGAAAACAATGTAACTTACATGATCTCAAAAGAGTAAGCAAATGTGGTCCTCTATCCTGATCCATGCACTTATACGTTGATACTTGATTTCATTTGAGACTTTGTATTACATATTCTATATTTCCTTCCATATGTAGTACATTTTTTATTACTGAAGTTTCTTATTAGGGACGCTTCATTTAATGCTGCAGGAAGAGGTACTCAAGCTAGTAGACCTCCTTACTAGGAGCTTATGACACTCAGATACTTTTGGTGAGCTCCAGGTTGATACGGAGCTTTACTGAGTCCTTGGTAAATTCATTTTGGTATTATATCGTAGTTATGGAGCTTTACTGAGTCCTTGGTAAATTCATTTTGATATTTTATCGTAGTTAAGGGTAAGGTGGGCTCTGTCCCGACCTACTCTAGTATTCTATCTTTTAGAGGCTTTGTAGACGTATCTACATGGTTTAGTTGTTTCTTAAGAAGTTGTAGCCTCAACGGCCAAGTCTTGTATATAACTTTTGGATCTACTTATGTTGGTTTGTATCTCTGCGTCCTAGGTGATCTTTTAACAATTGTTATAGTTATATGCATAGTAAGAAGAGGTTACATTTTTGTTCTCTTAGGCCTTTAGGGCATCGGGTGCCTGTCCGTCTTAATGGGTTTTGAGGCTTAACACCAAGCTTGTCACAACCTGCACCTATACCCTAGAAGTTAGGGAATTCCTTAGGTAGTAGACCGGCGTACTTGACGTCTCGCAGGTCTTGTAGAAGCCCTTCGATATTTTTAGTCACATATACAAGTATGAAAAGTAGTGCGAAATTAAATTTTTTCACATGAATATCATAAAACAGCATTCATATTAAAATCATAGAACTGCTAAGTATAAACATATGTAATTCTTAGACTCAAGAATACTTTGGACATGGATCATACAATATGAACATAGAAATACTTAGTCTATTACAGTACTTGGAAATAAAAGACATATATGCCCTAGAGTCAAGTGAGGAAATACTTCAACTTTGCTTGACCGACTCTAGAATCCAAGCTTTCCTTCATGATCCTTCTCACCTTTCACCTACACCTTTAGATATACTAAAATGTATGGAATTAGTACGTACACTTGTACTAAGTATGGCTTAATACATAAAATCATGAAAATGGACATTTATAAGAAATATGTATCTTTTTTATTTAAACCTCATATAATAAGCATAAGAACGACATTTAACTCCTTATAAATACATAAGAAATCACATATACATTTAACCACATTTTTAGGAATATTACAATAAACTCATGTCACTTTACAGTGACTAAACTCACTGTTGCTAAACGCTATCCTAAGACTCACTTGAGTAGGAAAAAGATAGACGGCTCATACACCCTCTCTAGGCACACCTAAATGATCCTTAAGACTACCTTTTAATGAGATGAACACACTTAAAATACACCAACCAAATAAACATGAGATCCTCCTACCAAAGGTGATTCTAAGTTTCACTTGAGTGAGTTGTGAAGTGACCGCCCATACAATCCCTTTCACACACACTTAAGAGATCCTATATACTAACTATGGTAGAAACATTCCAACTTAATATAACAACATACAATTGATATCACATTCTCCCTTACAAAGATTATAAAAACTTACTTATGCAAATCAAGAAGATAACCTCCATGCTTTACCTATCCTAGATTACCTGAATAATACTTAAGACTACCTATGTTTGGATCATGCCTACATAATCAACCATCTTTCCTAACTAGAGTCATTCCTAAGACTTATCTAGGTGAGATACGAAGTGACCATTTCTATGCCCCCTTCACACCTTAACTAAAAAACCCTTAACTACTCTAGAAAAGTATTTATTCATTTAACATGCATTCTTAATTTAAGTCATTACATTCACTAGTTCATTAAGAGACATTTGTCACATAAGGACATTAAAAGTTATGGTTTTGGACAAGACCTAGGGACTCTAACTAACATCTTCAAAGCCTATTGTGCAATGCCTAGATAGTGTCACATACTACCAGTTAAACATCATAGAACTTTTCTAATGCTAGTAGGTATTCCGTATGATGATAATATGCATTAACCGACATAGATCATGGTAGAAAAGCATGGAATCCATAGTTGTTACCTACTCCGATGGAGGGTGTTCTACTTGCCAATGGTAGAACTTAGACACATCTCACGTAGCCACATGGTTAAGGAATATGAAGGTCGTACTTTGTACTCCAGACTCGTTCTTCACTAGAGCTACTTCCCAAATCATACTTACACGGTGCTAGCCTTTGTTTTCATAGATTAACTTACATTAAAGGATCATACGAAGGGGTTCCATATCTACTTCATCACCAAAACACATTCACCCTACCAAAGAGGTTCCTTCGTCTGCCTTAAAATGTTGAACATGATAACTCTAATGAATTTCCAAAGAATGATATGATGTCGTTCCAGCAACAAACATTAAGTCCATCATTAATTACAAAAAGGATACCATTATGGCTTTCGACTTCAATGTTCATAACCTTACCACTAGTTTCAAGGTTCCAAATAAAGACACTCTTAACATCTGTCAAGGTCACATGTCATTCATACATTCAATACAAAGAGGCTTTAGCATCCTAAATAAAGACATCTCATATTCACAATCATGCATGTATCAAGTAAGGGACACAAATCTACCTGCACACAACATAATTTACATGAAACATATCACTCTAGAAGCACATAGACATAAGCCAAATCATATTTAGGTCATCCTATACACTACAATAACATCATCAATATAACCATTATAGACTCATATAGTCAGGTAGGAACAATCTTGTATTAACTCTACGACTTCAAAATAAGAACATAGTCATAGTCTAACATGATCACTTAACAACATCAATATAAGAACACATACTTTCACATTGATCTTATGTAAATATATATTATTATACATCACATAAATAAATAAGAAAGCATCATAAAACTTCAAATAAGTGCCGACAAAGCCATGATCATCATAATACATAAAAGAACGCCGATAAGGCCACATCAATGGCAAGTAAAACACATAGCACCGACTCCATAAATGGACCAAACCAATCACAACATGATTCAAGAGATAGTTAACATAAAATAAAGAGAATTAGGGAAGCGTACCACCAATCTATTCTCACCAGTTCAATCCATAGCTAAATCATCCAATTTAATACCATAAGCCCTTACAAATGGTCATAATAAACAATTCAATACATAATCTATAATACTAAATGAATCTAGGTGAATTCAATATAGATATATAAATATAAGAAAACCTAGAAATCATTTTAATACAATTATTACATCATTCAATAACCTATAGAAAATTACACTATAATTCATAAACATTAAGTCAATATCACTTAACCCATAAAGTAGTCAAAAACTACGTTCATCAATTATATGGGTTCATAGGTTAATTATGTTGAAATCATATAATTAACAACAATTTAATCATTATTCAATGATTTAAAACATTTAATGCAAGAACCCATGGGTAGATTTAAATTTAGAAAACTCATCTTTTGAGAAGTCTTTGAAAATAACTTTGAAGATTGGCTCCTTGGAAAAAAGAGTTCAAAGGAATAAAAATCATACGTCAATGATGCTACACCACGAAATCGACAAAGAATCACCACTCAAATATCCAATCAAAGCTCTTCCTTGAGTTTTGGCTTTAATAGGGTTCTAGAGAATTTCTATGATATTTTAGGTTTTGATTTTGTAGAATGAATTCATATAGGTATTTAGGGCTTATAAAACCACTTAAAATATATAATATATCCCATAAGTAACTGACCTTTATCTTATTTGGACGTTGGGTGAATTGGTAAATTCACCCTTGTATTTACCGTAAACTTGTGCAGAAACAATCCACCAATGACTTGCCAAACCACGGACCATTTGTCCACAAACGAACCGTCCTGGCATCTCGTCGTTTGGTTAAGAGACTTGCCTTTGGGATCTTAAGATACCTTGGATAAGTATTGAACCACTAAACCCATTGACGGGGCGTCTACTGGCCCACGAGCCGTCGTTTGCCTCAGACGATCTAGACCTGGTCTAGGTAGCGTTGGCTCAAGGAAAGGGTCCTTCCTCATGGACCCTTGGATGATACTTGGAGACTTTTGCCTGGAAGTTTCCAACCCGAATATGTTTGTATACGATTTAAGGACCTCAAACATTAGTTTCATCCAAAACAAACTCGTAAAAATCAACGAAACATTCCAAGATACACAATGTCGTTCCAAGGTAAGCCTTTCGAACGTCATGGACGTTCTTGGACATTTTACCTCCAAACTACTTAAAAAACTTCCTATAAAAACTATAATAACTAATATTAGGACATCATTATCTCATGAAACACTCATATAAAAACATAACCACACATGAGGCACATAGGTGACTTAATTGCCGAATGTCTTAGTTGTTCCTTGACGTTTGACATCCAATGCACCTAAATCGTAAGACATTGCCTTATTACCACATTATAAGACAATTTAGTACCTTAGTCCCTCATGAAAAAAATTTAGGCTCTAGCTTCACCTAAGTCATTTTTGAGGTATTATATATAAAACTCTTATCTGGCAAATCCTTGAGTTGAGCCTTTAGTTCTTTCAACTCGGCTGGGGCTATCCAATAAGGAGGGATTGAAATAGGTTGTGCGTCTGGAAATAAATCTATGCCGATGTCAATTCTCATTTAGGAGGAATTTCTGGTAGGTCATCGGGAAAGACCTCCATAAATTCCTTCATGACGGGTACTGATTCTAAAGGAGGGACCTCAGATTCAATATCCGTAACTATTACTATGTGGTATAGACTACCATTTGCAATAAATTTGCATGATATTAGACATGAAATGATCTTTACCCTAGGATTTGAGTTTCCTCCCTTTCACTCAAAAATGGTTTCATTTGGAAATTGAAATTTGACTACCCTTTTCCCACAATCAATAGAGGCAAAACAAGCTGCAACAAATCCATTCCCAATATGACATCAGAATCTAGAATATAATGTTCTATTTAAGTCAACTAATGTAACTTTATGGGGCAAGAAAATAGGATAACCTTTATATACTATATTAACCATCACGGAATCACCCACCGGCGTACAAATCAAAAAAGGTTCGTCAAATATGTCAAGTAGTATTACAAACTTCATTGCTACAAGAGGAGTCACAAATGACAATGTAGCTTCCGAATCCAACAAAGCACATACATCGAATGAACATAATTATAACATACCGGTGACCAGATCTGGTGAGCTCTCTTGATCACTTCGGGATTTGTGAGCATAAAAGTGATTCTTCATAGGAGCATCCGAATTTGGGGCACTTGTTTGAGCTTGAGCATTTTCCCTTACTTGAGACTTCATCATTAGGCAATCTCCCTTCGTGTGACCACTCTTGCCACAACCATAGCAATTACCCGTGCAAAGTAGGCACTTACCATCATGTCTCTTATCACATTTTGCAGAAAGAGACTTCTCAACATAAGATCTTCCACCTTTCCCCTCTTAGGCGTGGGAGTAGGCACCTTACTTTTGTTCACCCTTGGATACTTAAAATAGCCTTTATTGGAAAACCTCTTCTAGAACATTGGCTTGTCTTGAACCTCAAATCTAGTCATAAAAGAATTCCCATCTTCATTTCTTACCTTCTTAAACACCCTACGAACTTTCTTACGCTTTTGCCCGCAATTTGTTTGACATGAACCATATGACTAAAGATGTCCATCCTAAAAATCAACATAGAAAACCTACACTCATTAACCACAATATTGTATATCCTCAGGAAAAATTTGTTCATCTTAACCATAATAGGAGCATGCTTTGATAGTTGAGTGAACTTGATGCTATACTTCTTCACCCTCTTACTCCCTTGACGAAGGTTGATGATTCTTGCATTTTCCTATCCCTTAATTCAAAGGGAAAGACCCTATCAAGGGAAGTCATCTTGAAAGCCTCCCAAGTAATCCAACATTATCTAACTGGCCTCTAATCTTTCCATTGCTCATACCACACTTGAGCCACATCTTTGAAATGACAGGCGGCTAGTTCCGCCTTTTCTTGAGAAGAAACCATCATAACATCTAGAACATTGAACACTTCATCAATGAACCCTTGTGGGTCCTCCTCCACCTTAGAACCAAAGAAAATAGGGGGGTTCATCCTTGTGAAATTCCTAATCATTGAAGCGGTAGTGATAGTATTGGGATTCAATTGCACCATAAAATCCCTAGGAACTTTGATAAACAACACTTTAGTCAAGGTATGAATAGCCAACCTAATCTCATCATTAGACATAGCCCATTCTTCAATAGAAACTTGAGGGTTTTGAGGAGCTTGAGGGGGAACTGCCTCATTCAATTTCTTCTGTTCGGTCCTTCGAGCATTGTTCCTCCTTGTATTCCATGACTATATGCACAAAATGGGATTACAAGAAAAGGACTAAATAGAGTTAATACTCTTAAGCACGACTAAGAAATAAGAGAGAGTGAACATTCCTAAGCATCACATAGTCTCTCATTCAAAAGTGTGGCGCACTTCACAATTATGAATAAGACACTAGAAAGACGTGGTTTAGTGAGACATCAACCCTAAGATTACTCAACCTCATGCTCTAATACAAATTTTTTATGACCCAAACTAGCCCCTAGGCGTAACCGGCATCGTTGTCCTCTAAGAGACTAAGAAAAGCCACTTAGCATTCGTCATCACCTATCATATGTAAAACACAATAATAAATTTTAAATTTTGCATATATATGTAAATGAGGTTTGCATAGACCTCTCAGATAGGAAGCTTACTTAGGCTTCTCTCTTAAACAACATATTATATATACAAATTTAATCTAGATCTTTATATCACATTAAACCATTTAAAGAATGAATCACAATAGTTTGGGCATAGCCCTTAGTCTATTATAATATTCTCATATAGTCTACAACGAAGTCCCAACATGAGAATGGAATAATTGTCTCAAAATATAGACAAAACTAATAAAGCTTGATAAGTGGATGTATCCTTAGAACTCATGAGGACTCACCAATGGAATTAGAAAAGAGCCAAGTGTTGTTCTTCAATGACCACAAATCTCCTCAATGGCCCGAACCTCAAAAGTTTGGGGAAAAGGAAGAAATATGGGTTAGTATAAAACACATGTACTTAGTATGGCTCCTATGCACTAAAATCATCAATGCATGAGAAAAGGAAATTTTAGTCAAAACCATGCTTTCTATCAATTTAACTTAACATGCATATATAAGAAGCATTGTATGTCAATTAAACATAATAGGAACCCAATATCTAGATCACCCAAGAAATACTTCTGCAATGCTAAATATAGAACATCATAATCCCATCCAAGTAGGTATCACATTGAGCAACCCATTTCATAGTTACAACATATTTTCATGAAATGTTTATACATCAATTCTTACTCATAGCTTATTAACATAACCATAATCATAATCATACTGATAATCATAAAAGAGCACTACTAGACCCATCCCTTAGGATCCCACATGTGCAATGTGTAAGAGAAGTCACATACCCTCTCTCACGCTATGTAGTAGCTTTTAAGACGACCCTAATAGGAGTTCACATACATACTAGTTCATTACTTTTACATTACAGAAAGAAGTGCAATAACCGACATGAGTCCATGTGAGCTACATGGAATCCGGTGTTCTACTCCACGCCGAAAAGAGTGGGTTCGCACTTGCCTATGGTGTAACCATTCGTACATAGCTATCTAGGTGGATCAACTAAGCTAAAGTCCTATGTGTTCACATAGTTAAGGGTCAAGGAGATTGTTTCTTGACACCTTGAGTTTCAAACATGGAGGTTTCCATATCACGAGAGAACACAGAACTAGGGAATCAAGACTTACTAACGTGAGGAAACCCATATGAGAAGACAGGTTTACCAACGTGGGACCTCAATCTCATTTACATGCCCTTTCGCTGTTAAGCAATTATGCTTTTTAGTAATCATCATATCCAATATACAAGATCACATTAGTCTCCTCTAGACCCCTATGTGAACATCAATCCATAATAACTCATAGGTATTCATAAGTGAAAGCTACCCTTTCACTTTAGAAACCATATACAAGTAAGTAAACCTTTCACTTAACACTTTATTATAATCATGAGAAACTACTTCAATCCTATAATATTTGTATCATATCATACATATATAATTCATGTCTAATTAAATCTATTGGAATTAAGGACGAGGAATTTCTAGCATCAACATCACAACCACACAGTACAAATAGGAGCATTAATATCTCCGTAACTCATAATTTATAATTGAATCCAAGAAGGACCAATAAACATACCTCTTTGTCACTTTCAACAACCTTCATACTTATATTAAAAAAATACACTACCAATCACATATACAAGGAAAATTGATGAAGCAATTACATAATTAATATCGATGTAGAAAATGTACATGTTCATAATCTTCACAATTCACCATATCAATTCAAGGTTATCATTAAATTGGGGGAAAGACATGGGCATGGGGAAATCTCATATGAAATCATCAATTGACCATCAATATATACTTAAAGAACATTAGTTCATCATAATTTATCACAATTGATTCACAATTTTTGTTTTTCAAGAAAGACCCATCTATAGAAGAAAAGCATTTATTTGGGGAATGCAGAATTCATCTTTTGGAGGGACCTCTTGGGGAAAATGACCCCAAAAGTGAAAGAAACGATACCTTAGAGATGATAAATCCACGACATTCGGTTGGAAACTTGAAGGCTTGATCTTTTTGTTGGAACACTATTAGTCTGCAATGGACGTTTGGAGGAAGAGAGAATTTTGAGAGAGAGAGAGAGACAGAGAGAGCGACTGTAATTTTTTATTTTCAACTTTTAATATTTGATTTGAGTGTTGACATAAAATTGACCCTAAGAACATATATAGTCACCAATTAAATTACCCTAAAGAGTCCTCACTTAAATGGGTCTTTTTGTGAAGTCAAACAACAAAAATACGACTTTTATGAATCTGGGAAGTGGTTGTGCGTGCGGCTTCATTTCACGATTTATTTTTTAAATCGCGGTTCAGACAGTGAGCCTCTTGTAGTCCCTGAGTCACGAGGACAACTCAACTCCTTGCATCATGGTTGCGCATCGCGCAACAGCCACCCAATTCTTGTTGTATGCATGCTGCTTTGGAAGCCTACTAAGCCAAGTTCGTGTCCTCCCCAAGGACAACCGAAAGGGTCCTTGGGGTGTCGTGACTGTAAGTTTTAACCCTATGTACTACACTATACCAATTCAAAGTTTTTTTTACATGTTTTGGACTTCATATGACTCTCCTAAACCTTCAACAAAAATAGGGACGTCAACTAGTTAAATTTTGCTAGTTTCCGGACGTTAAGGGATTTGTTAAATGCTATGGAACCAATAGTTCTCAAACAAGTTATTTATATTTATTTAGGTCTAAAATCATTATTACTCACTTATAAGTTTCTATTATGGGTCATAGAATTTCTGGGGTGTCTCAGTGCCTTTGTTCTCATAGAGTAATTCACATAAAGAATTAAAGGAAGAGGTTTCATATCTAGTTCACAACCTGATCACATTACATCCTATTGAAGAGGCGCCCTAGGGTTAAGAGGATATCTCAATGATTTTCCTAAGGATGATTTCATTCCATTTCAGCCAATTTATCCCTATGTCCACCATTCACAAAAAAAAACATACCATTACAACTTTAAACTTCTCGGATAGCATAACCTTACGACTAGGTTGATGGATCCACATAAAGGACCTTCTTAGCAACATTCAAGGTCATATTTCATTCACACATATAATACTAGGAGTATTTAGCATCCTATGTCAAGAACTCATATACACATTGTAGATGTATCAAGTAAGGGACAAAAGTCCATCAAAAAAAGACGCACTTACTTCGCCTATAGCATATCATTCTATAAGCACATAGGCATAACAATTATCATCTATTGGTCATTCTAATCACTAACATAATATCATCAATATAAGTCATCACAAGTATCATTTAATCTATCAAGGAATTTCATACTTTAACATCAAGTAATCCACATAATGATACACTATCAAATAGAAGAACACATGCTTTGACTCCACATAAACACATAAGTCATATTTACATTCATATTGTTGATATAATCAACTTATAACATTATAAAAGTCATAATAATTTAAGTAATGCCGTCTACGCAACAACATTCACAATTCATAAAGTAATACCGACAAGGACACAAGTATAGCACATAAGCAACGCCGCCATAAGTGGACCATACCAAGCATCATCATCATCTATGAACTATACTACACAATATAGACAAAGTTAACCCAACATACCATTGATCCACTCTCCCAACTTCAATCCATAGCTAAATCATCCAACACAATACTCAAAGCCCCTTACCCATGACCATGATCACCAATTCAATTAAATATTTTCAGTAGACAATGATTCAAAGATAATTCAACATAGATTTGATAAATATGGGAAGCATACTAATAATTCTAGAATGATTCTATCATAATTCAATTGCCCTAATAAATCTACATAAGAATTAAGGAGCATTAAGACATAATGAATTCACTCATAAAGTAGTCAAATCTAGGGTTACATGAATTACATGGGTTCATAGTGTTTTTGTGTTAAAATCATCAAATTTACATCAATTAAATCATAATTCATTGGCTAAAAACCATTAATGCAAGAGCCCATGAATAGATTACAAAATTGGAGAATTCTTCTTTTTGTTAATTTTTGAAATCATTGAAACTGACTCCTTGAATGGAAGGGAATCCAAGGATGAAGAACCATACCTTAATTCAATTTAAAATCTCAATAATTTGATGGACAAAAACTTTGAAACATCAATCTTCTTCCTTTAAGCTTCAAAAATTCATCAATGGAGGTTTTTTTTGGAGATAAACAATGGAGATATTTTTTCTAGAATTGAGGGTTATGATTTGAATGGTGAATTGGGGTTTAAAAACATCTAATAACCACCTATTATTAGTCCCCAAAATACCCAAAATACCCTTGAGTTTATAGAACCTTTTAACCAAGTCAAACTCATCTTAAATTTCCATAACTATCATCAAGAAACAAGTCCGCGACGCGGAGTTTCTCTCACGTAATTTTCTTTAAAAAATACTGAACCAGTGGAGTCCTCCATGTGTCCGTGGTGCGGAGAAACATTTTTTTCTCTTGGTGGACCAAGTCCGCGACACGGAATGGCTCCCACTAAGTGCAAAATGATGCTGCCTTAGGCAGCTTGGTAACCAAAGGCATGGGTCTTGCTCCAGGACCCTTTCGTTGATCCTAGGGGAGTTTTTCCCGGAAATTTCCTACCCTTATATGTCCGTTTACAAATTTAGAACCTCCCACATCAATTTCATCCAAAACAAAAATGTAAAACTCTACCAAATATGCTATGACACACAACGTCACTTCTAGGAAAACCTTTTGGACGTCATGGACGTTTGACCTCCAAACTTCATAAAACATTATATACAGCCTATAAACACTATTATTAATCATTTTAAGACTTTAAAACATCATGAAACATTTTTAGGCTCTATTTAAAGAAGCTGGTTGACCTTGGAGACTATCCAACCCATTTTCAAGGTCAAACGAGTTATGAAGCGCGCATACCCCCCATTTTACCTATTTTCATGTGCTATATCTCACCAAATTTATTGTTGAAATGGATTTTCGACGTTCAAAATGCCAAAATTTCTTGTGGACCTTCGTAAAGAGGGTCAGCATACTAATAATTCTAGCGGTCAAGCTGGCCAATTTTCAAGGTCGAACGAGCCGTGAAGTGCGTATAACCCCCATTTTGTTGATTATCTTGTGCTATAGTTCACGATCTTTGTTTGTTATCTTGATTTTCCATGTCCAAAATGCATAAATTTCACATGGATGTCCATTAATACCTTTGCTAAGCAACCGATTGTCCCTCGCGGCTATGCGGCCCATTTTCAAGTTCAAACGAGCTATAAAGTATGCATACCCCCAATTATACCTAATTTCGTGTGTTCTATCTCACCATCTTTGTTGGTGATCTGGATTTCAACGTTCAAAAAGTCAAAATTTCTCTTGGACCTCCATTAAGACTTTGTCTATGCAGCTGGTTGGCCCTGGCGGCTATTCTAACCCATTTTACATGTCAAAGAAGCCCCGAAGCACACATAACTCCCATTAAGTCGATTATCGTGTGATATAGCTCACCTTATTTGTTGGCTATGCAGTCAGTTGGCCCTTACGGCCATGCCGGTGCATTTTCAAGGTGAAACGAGCCTTGAAACGCGCGTACACCCCATTTTGCCGATTATTTTGTGCTATAAGCTCACAATCTATGATGGTCATCAGGATTAATGACATACAAAATGCCAATATTTCTCGTGAACGTCCGTTAAGACCTTGGCTATGCAACCGATTGTCCCTCGCGGCTATGCGGCCCATTTTCAAGTTCAAACGAGCTCTAAAGTGTGCATACCCCAAATTTTTCCTATTATCGTGTGCTATAGCTCACCATATTTGTTAGTGATCAAGATTTACGATGTCCAATATGCTGAATTTTCTCATGAACATTTATTAAGACATTACCTATGCAGCCGCTTGGCCCTCGCGGCGATGTCGGTCCATTTTCAATATCAAATGAGCCCCTAAGTGCGCATACCCCCCATTTGGCGGATAATAGTGCGCTATAGCTCTCCGGTTGGTGATCTATATTTCCAACATCAAAAATGCCAAAATTTCTCGAGGACGTCTGTTATAACATTGGCTATGCAGCCGGTTAACCCTCGCGGCCATGTCTATCAGTTTTCATGTTTAAACGAACCCCGAAGCACACATAACCACCATTTTGCCGATTATCATGTGTTATAGTTCACCATCTTTGTTGGTTAACAAAATTTATGACGACAAAAATTAATATATTTCACATGGACTTTTGTTAAAACCTTGACTATGCTGTCGGTTGGCCCTGATGGTTATTCCAACAAATTTTATAGGTCAAACGAGCCCCAGAGCGCTCAAAACCCCCATTTTTTCCTATTAATGGGTGCTATAGCTCACCATCTTTGTTGAAGATCCAGATTTTCGATGTCCAAAATACCAAATGTTCACGTGGACGTGTGCTAAGACCTTGACTAAGTAGTTGTTTGGACCACACGGCTATGACGACCCATTTTCAAAGTCAAATGAGCTCTGAAGTGCGCATACCCCCAAATTTACCTATTATCATGTCCTATCGCTCACCATATTTGTTGGTCATCTAGATTTTCGACTTTCAAAATGCTGAATTTTCTCGTGGATCTCCGTTTATTCTTTGGATAAGCAGCCGCTTCGTCATGGAGGCCATGCTGACCCATTGTAAAGGTCAAACGAGCCCCGAAACACGCATAACCCCTATTTTGTCAATTATCGTGTGATATAGCTCACTTTCTTTGTTGGTGTTTTGGATTCCCTACATCCAAAATGAAAAAATTTCTTGTGGATATCCCTTAATACCTTTTTTACACAACAAATTGTCTCTCACGGCCATGCCGACCCATTTTCAAGGTCAAACGATTCCCGAAGCTCACATACCCCCCATTTTGCCATTTATCGTGTGCTATAGCTCACTATCTTTGTTAGTGATCTGATTTCCGACATCAAAAATGAAAAATTTATCGTGGATGCCCTTTATGTCCTTGGCTATGCAATTGATTGGCCCTCTAGCTATGCCAGCCCATTTTCAAGGTAAACATGCCCCGACGCGTGCATACCCCCAGTGTTGCCGATTATTGTTAGATATACTTCACCATCTTTGTTTGTGATCCAAATTTCCAATTTCCAAAATGCTGAAATTTCATGATGGACGCCCGTTAAGACCTTGACTATGTAGCTGGTTGGTACTTAGGGCCAAGTCAACTAATTTTAAAGGTCACATGAGCCCCGTAGCGTGTTTGACCCCCATTTTTCCCATTATAATGTGCTATAGCTTACCATCTTTGTTGGAGATCCTGATTTCCATAGTCCAAAATGCCAAAAATTCTCATGGACTTCCGTTAAGACCTTGTCTATGCAGCCAAATGGCCCCCACAACCATATCGACCAATTTTCAAGGACAAATAAGCCCTGATGTGTGAATCCTCCATATTGCCCATGGTTTTCACTAATACGGATTACCGATGTCCCAAATACAAAAATTTCTGGTGGACATCTTCTAAGACCATTGCTATGAAGCCGGTTGGCGCTAACGGTCATGACAACCCATTTTTAGGTCAAATGAGCCCTGAATCGCGCATAACCCCTATTTTTTCCAATTATAGTGTTCCGTAGCTTACCATCTTTTCTGGCTATTCGAATTTTCCGAGGTCCAAAATACCAAAATTTCTCGTGGACATCCGTTAGGACTGTTACTAAGCAATCGGTTTTCTTTAATAACCATACCGATCCATTTTCAAGGTCAGAAGCGCCTCGAAATGTGCATACTACCCATTTTGCTGATCATTGTGTTTTATCATTCACAATATATATTGGTGATCCGGATTCCCGACATCCAAAATGCCAAAAATTCTCATGGACGTCTGTTAAGACCTTTACTATGCAGCAGGTTGGTCCTCGCTCCCCAGCCGGCCCATTTTCAAGGTAAACGAGCCCTGACGCATGCATATCCCATTGTTGCCGATTATTGTTAGCTTTACTTCACAATCTTTGTTTGTGATCCAAATTTCCAACGTCCAACATGCTGAAATTTCTCATGGACACCGGTTAAGACCTTGACTATGCAGCCGGTTGGCACATAGGTCAAAGTCAGCTAATTTTAAAGGTAAAATGCGCCCCGAAGCATGTTTGACCCCCATTTTGACTATAATCATGTGCTATAGATTACCATATTTTTTTTTGAGATCCTGATACCAAAGTCCAAAAATGCCAAAGTTTCTCGTGGACGTCCGTTAAGACCTTGTCTATGTAGCCAATTTGCCCCCAAAATCATATCGACCAATTTTCAAGGTCAAATAAGTCCTGAAGTGAGAATCCCCCATATTGCCCATGGTTTTCACTAATACGGATTACAGATATCCCAAACACAAAAATTTGTCTTGGACGTCTGTTAAGATCATGGCTATGAGGTCGGTTGGCGCTAACAGTTATGTCAGCCCTTTTTTAGGTAAAATGAGCCCTGAATAGTGCACAACTTCTATTTTTTGCTAGTTATCGTGTTCTATAAATTACCATCTTTGTTGTTTATTCGGATTTTCAAGGTTAAAAATGCCAAAAATTCTCGTGGACATCCGTTAGGACCGTTCCTAAGCAACCGGTTGTCCCTAAATGCCATACCGGGCCATATTCAAGGTCAAAAGTGCCTCAAAATGTGCGTACTACCCATTTTGCTGATCATTGTGTGCTATAATTCACCATCTATATTGGTGATCCGGATTCCCGACATCCAAAATGCAAAAAATTCTCATGGACGTCCGTTAAGACCTTGCCTATGCAGCAGGTTAGGCCTCACACCCGTGCCGGCTAATTTTAAAGGTAAATGAGCCCCGAAGCGTGCATGCCCCCAATTTTTCGAATTATTGTCTGTAGCTCACCATCATTGATTGTGATCCAGATTTTTGATGTCCAAAATGCTAAATTTTCTCGTGGACGTCCGTTAAGACCTTGGCTATGCTACTGTTTTTATCTAATGGCAATGCTTGCTCATTTTCAAAGACAAACGAGCTACGAAGCACGCATACCTTTTATTTTTCCTATTATCGTGTGCTATAGATCACCATCTTTGTTGTTAATCTGGATTCTGACGTCCAAAATTATGAAATTTCTCATGGATGTCCGTTAAGACCTTGTCTATTCAGCTAGTTGGACCTAGCGGCCATGCCAGCCAATTTTCAATGTCAAATGAGCCTTTGACCATTGCATGACCCCCATTTTGCCGATTATTGTATTCTATAGCTCATAATTTTTGTTGGTGATTCGTATTTGAAACGTCCAAAATGCAGAAATTTCTCATAGACGTATGTTAAAACCTTTGCTATACAGCTGGTTGGCCCTCAGACCATGCTGACCAATTTTCAAGGTCAAATGATCGCCGCAATGAGCATCCCCCGACCTTGGCTATGTAGCCGGTTGGTCCTCACGGCCATGCCGGCCCATTTTAAAGGTCGAACAAGCCTTGAAGTGTGCGTAACCCCATCTTTCCCGAGGATAGTGTGCTATAGCTAACTATCTCTGTAAGGTATCCGGATTTCAGACATCCGAGAAGTCAAAATTTATCGTGGACATTCGTTAAAACCTTGACTATGCAGCCAATTGGCCCTCACATACCGGCGTATTATCAAAGTCAAACGAGCCCCAAACCGCACATTCTCCTAATTTTTGCCGATTATAGTGTGTTATAGCTCACCATCTTTGATGGTGATCCGGATTTCCGATGTACAAAATACCAAAATTTCTCGTAGACCTCCGTTAAGACCTTTTGCTATGCAGCTGGCTTTCCCTCACAACCATGCCGACCCACTTTCAAGGTCAAATAAAGTTTAAGCATGCATACCCCTCATTTTTCCAATTATCATGTTCTATAGATCACAATCTTTGTTGGTGATCCGAATTTCCAAAATCGAAAATGCTGACATTTCTCATGGATTCATATTATGACATTGGTGATCTAAATTTCTGATGTCCAAAATGCCAAAATTTCTCATAGAGGTCTGTTAATAGCTTAGCTATGCAGCCGGTTGGCCCTCGTAGTCTTGACTGCTAATTTTGAAGCTCAATTGTGCCTTGAAGGGTGCATGACCCCCATTTTGCCGATTATTGTGTGTTATAGCTCACCATCTTTGTTGGTGATCTGGATTTTCGACGTCAAAAATGCTGAAATTTCTCGTGGACATCCATTAACACCGTGGCTATGCAGCCGGGTTTCCCTCACGACCATGCCAACCCATTTTCAAAGTCAAACAAGCCCCGAAGAGGGCATACCCTCCATTTTGTTGCTTATCGTGTCCCATAGTACATTATCTTTGTTGGTGATCTGAATTTTCGGCGTCCTAAATTCCAAAATTTCTCATGGACGTTCATTAAGACTTTAGATATTGATATACCGTGGTTTCACGGTATAATTAATACTTTTTCCTTAAGTTTAGTGTGTCCGAAAGACTTTTTGTGCTAATTTTGATATAAGTTTCTCTTTGTTTTGCAGGAAATTTGTCCAAAGCTGAATGCGGAGATTTTGAGCGAAATAATGCAGAAGAGACCACCTACGGAGCTTATGACGGTCCGTCGTGCCTGTGACGTTCCGTAGGTGGCAGCGCAGTGCAGCTGCTGCAGGAAGATGGGGAAGTCTGACCAAGTGTGGTATTACGAAGCTTGTGACGGTCCGTCATGGCTATGACGGTCCGTCCTGCAGGTTCGTCATGAAGTTCAGAGAAGTGATCCCAGTACCCTGATGTCGATATTTTCTGACATGGTAGAGGATACTATAGAAGTCTTTATGGATGATTTTTCTGTGGTTGGTGATTCATTCGAGCGGTGTTTGACCAATTTATCTGAGGTCCTTAAGAGATGTGAAGACTGCAATTTAGTACTAAACTGGGAAAAGTGTCATTTCATGGTGAAAGAGGGTATTGTGTTGGGTCATCGCATTTCAGAAAAGGGCATAGAGGTTGATCGAGCTAAAGTCGAGGTAATAGAGAGACTTCCCCCACCGATCTCTGTGAAAGGTGTGAGAAGCTTTCTTGGGCATGCAGGTTTCTACCGGAGATTCATCAAAGACTTTTCAAAGATTGCACACCCATTGTGCAAACTGCTGGAGAAAGAATGTAAATTTTGTTTTGATGAATCTTGTCTTAAGGCATTCAGTGAGCTAAAGGAAAAATTGGTGTCTGCGCATATCATTATTTCTCCGGATTGAAACAGTCCATTTGAGGTGATGTTCGATGCTAGTGGGGTGGCTCTTGGTGTAGTACTTGGACAGAGGAAAAACAAAATCCTTCACCCCATCTACTATGCTAGTAAAGCCCTAAATGAAGCTCAGAAGAACTACACAGTGACTGAGCAAGAACTCCTTGCAGTAGTTTTTGCTTTTGAGAAATTTCGCTCCTATTTGCTAGGTACTAGAGTTATAGTGCATACTGACCACTCAGCATTGAGATATTTGATGGCAAAGAAGGATGCGAAACCTAGGCTGATTCGTTGGGTATTACTGCTACAAGAATTTGACTTTGAAGTGATAGATAGAAAAGGAACTGAAAACCAAGTTGCTGATCCCTTGTCTCGTCTAGAGGATGAAGCTATGAGAGAATTAGGGGATAAGACTTACATTGATGATACTTTCCCCGATGAACATGTATTAGCCGCTTCACAAGACTTGATCCCATGGTTCGCAGATTTTGCGAACTATCTGGCTAGTGATATTGTTCCACCAGACTTGTCCTTT
>NC_028648.1:39826588-39827609 GCF_001406875.1 Solanum pennellii | reverse complement strand
TCCTAGGTAGTTGGGATAGACAAATATAGGTCCAAAACACTACAAGACCATGTGGGTTCATCGGGGATTCATAGGGTACCCCCAGTTCTGTCACTGTTATTCAGAAAGAGACCCCGATGACGTACCGTCGTACACACGACGGACCGTCGTAGGGTCCGTTCCAAAAGCCCTAGCACCCTGCCCCAACGGACACATGTGACGGTCCATCCTGCACAACCGTTCCGGTTGTCAGAGAACCTATTTCTAAGGGTCTCTCATTTTTTTCCCAAGTGTCCTTCAACGGATACATGTGACGGACCGTCATAGCAATGACGGTCCGTCCTGCACGACCTTTGTGAGCGTCAGAGACCCCTCTGCTAAGGGTCTCCAATATTTTTCTAAGTGTCCAACGACGGACACGTACGACAGACCGTTGTACCCACGACGGTCCGTCCTGCACGACCGTCATGATAATCAGAGACCCCTCTGCTAAGGGTCTCCAATACTTTTCTAAGTGTCCTACGACNAATGTCCTACGACGGACACCTATGACGGACCGTCGTACCCTCGACGGTCCGTCCTGCACGACCGTCATGATGGTCAGAGACCCCTCTGCTAAGGGTCTCCAATATTTTTCTAAGTGTCCCACGATGGACACCTACGATGGACCGTCGTACCCACGACGGTCCGTCCTGCATAAACCGTCATGCTAGTTAGAGACTCTCCTTCAGGGTTCTTTATATATACATAGACTATGTAAAACACGACGGACCTCATGACAGTCCGTCATAGCCACGACGAGCCGTCATTTGGCCCGTCATGTGATACAGTTTCAATATCACTGACACACTATTTTCAATGTTTTATTTTGTATGGTTTTGCCTGTCTTGTTTGCCACTACTCATACTAATATTGATCCTTTACAGGTACTATCTACTATGGAACCCAAGCAAGACCGCACCTACGCATGCGGGCAGTCGAAGTCTGTCGCCTCGTCTGCCCGCATGGTCATCGGCTCTGATGATGAGCGTGACCCTGAGTA
>NC_028648.1:39822671-39822837 GCF_001406875.1 Solanum pennellii | reverse complement strand
CGATAGTTAGACACCTGATAGTTAGATTCTTAGATTGTTAAAACTCCGTATTGGTAAACATTGTATTGTGAGATTCTTGATAATCATTATACTTTTCGTGAGATTATTGATTACTTTGAGAATTCTTGCAAGTGATTTTTGGTGATTAATCAAGCAACCTTTTGGA
>NC_028648.1:39789652-39822444 GCF_001406875.1 Solanum pennellii | reverse complement strand
CTTATTAACGGATGATCAACGTTAAAACTCGCCTTAATGCTACTTGCCGGACCAAGGAGATAGATAATAGGAAAAGAATTATTAACATAGATTTAGTGTATACTATCTAATAGGCCAGTATTGATTGGTACGAGGTAATAACTTAGTCAAATATCGAATACGATGCTTAATATGAGGTAAAGATAAGGGTTCGGAAAGCAACACACGTAGCCGGACCAAGGTGCGGAGTGAGATTTTCTAGATGCCGGACCAAGGATTTAGAAATACATAACTTATCACTTTGCATGCAAGATACTAGGAAAGAATTGTTATAGTTAGAATTATCAAGTTATGAACCTGTGGGGAACACGTAACCCTAGTTACTTTGATTAATTTATTAAAATCCAACTTTCAAAACTGTTAAGTGTCTCTTTCAATTTCGGTTGTTATTTTTACTCATTTAGAAATACAAACCCCCCTTTTTATGTTTTTACTTTCCAAGGAAGTCATCAACCAAACAATAGTAATAACATGTTGAAGTTAAGTCTAGACTATTTTCCTAGTGGGAACGATCCCAACCTCACTAGTTGGGTTATTTACTTGACATGACCGCTTTACTTCTTATTTGAGAAGTAAGTTTGAGCGTATCAGATATGCAGCCAATGCCCTAAAGGCCATACCGTGTAAGACTTCCTAAATAAATTAAGGTTTCTAGATCCTCACTTGTGTCTAATAAGCTTGTTAACCTGTGAATTAAATTTTTAAAGAACGTATGATTTATTTGAAGTTATTTGAAGTTAAAACGTATAAAAACGGCCAATAACATTTGAAAGTTAGATATGAGGCGTGCATGTCTTTCTTTGTGTATCTTGACATGTTTTACGTGTTCGTTTTTGTTGAAATTTACGTGGAAGGTCCCTAACATGTAAATTAGTTTATTATGTTTGAAACATTATGGCACGACTCCCCAAGGGCCCTTCAAAAGGCCCTCAAGGAGGACCCAAAGTCTTTCTAGTCACTGCCTTGGCAGTGACTATCTTTGACTAGCAAACGACGGCCAGTATGTGTGGTGGCGCACCATCGATGGGTGGGTGTCGTACGATACTTAAGACTAGTAGGGAAAGAAAACAATTCATAGCCTCAGATCCAAACACTGGCCAGCAGGACGGCCCGTAGATGGGCCTACGGGGCGTACATTGTTGGGGTAGATGCAGCTTGCAACAAGCTGCAAGGCGCAGTGTTTTATTTAAGGGGTGAATGCAAAATTCACCCCACGTTTTAACCTGACCCTATGGGGTTTATATAGCTATTTTTTGGTATATTTAGTTGGTTATTAAGATAAAATACCTATTCCCAAATTGATTCTTGAAATTAGACGTTTCCCTCTCAAAAAGAAACCTCTCTAGAAACCTCCATTGGAGATGAAGCTCAAGAAAAGCTTGGAGCATGGATTTCTATGGACTCTTCATGAAGATTTCGTGGTTCTCTCCTACTATAAGGTATGGTGATTCTTCATCTTTATATAATATACCATCTAAAGAGCTCTTTCAAATATTTTTTTTGATGAAAGTTCATGATCAAACTTCGTAGTTTTCAATCTAGCCGTGAGTTCTTTGTCAAATTTGTTTCAAAAGAATGTTCATGATAAATTGATGATAATGTACTTATTTTACAGTTTATTTTAATCCAATTTCATGATGAACCCATGTTCCCTCCAATTCTCAAATTAGCCTCAGCTATAGGAATTGTGATCTTGATTATGTGTTGATTTAATTATGATTCTAGCATGTTGAATTGCTTATATCTACTGCATATCATTTAATTGAGTATGTATTATGTGTAATGGATCTAATGTTGATAAGGTCTTTATGATTAAGTATAATTGAATTGTGTTGTTCTATATTCTATTGATTGTTAATGTAGAGTACTTGGTGTGATCTCGATTCTAGGGTAAATAAAGTATGATTTTGTTGATATTATTATATAATTAGCTACTGTCCAATATTTTATTATTGATGAATTAAAAGTATTGATCATTGATGATCAAAACAGGGGAGTTTTAGTAAGATTGATCTATGTTCTCCTATCCTCTATAGATTTATAATGCAATGTACATAATGTGATATTAATTCTAGGATAGATGAAGCAAGATTTCGTATATGTTAAGATACATTTAGCTACTTCCCTATACTTGAATTGTTGATGAAACAAAAGTATTTATCAATTGTGATCAAAGGTTTATGAATTGGTAAAATCGCCTACTTCCTCTACTTTCTATGTAATTGCTAGTTTAATTGGCCTTGTATGCGTTGTGTGGTGTGGTTCACTTATGGTTGAGGTGTTTACTTCTTTTCAATATATATATGTGTTGATTATGGTCTTGACGAATTGATGTTATATGAATGTGTGGTTATGATGATCACACTATGTGAAGCTTATGCCTACTTTCTATTCTAGTCTATGATCTAGGTTGTGTGGCTTTATGTTGTAAGCATTTGAATGACTATGTTAGGGTTAGGGTTATATGCTTCCATTGATATGTTATAATGTTTAATGACCCCTTACCTATGTATCCCTACATGTAGCTGTGATTACATAATGTTACGTGTCTTGAATGTAAAAGTTGAAGTTGTCTTGTATCCTATGCTATTATGTGTTGTGTAGTCTATGCTTGAATGTGCATTTTGTCCTTTAGAGGGTGGATGCGTCAATGTGTTGTTGATAGCAATTGTATGATCTTGTTCACCAATGTACTTATACCTCATGCACGCTTACAAGTAGTATAGGTTAATGGTGTCTCATGAAAGGGTATTCTCATGTGCACTAATGTCTACTACTATGCATGTAAGATACATGTCCATGAAGTATGTTATGTATCCTTTAACTAGGATTACTTGATAGGTGTAGTAGTATGGACTAGGGTATGGGACCTTTTCTATGCATTGTACATGTGGCTCTTGATAGGATAGTTCCTAGGATGATGATATATGTAAATGAATGTTAATGTATTATTAAGCTATGAACATGACTTATGTACGAATGAATTGAAGTATGAACATGTGAATCGTAAAGGTGTTTATGTGAAAGATTTGCTCACATTTATGCCTACACACACATGAAAGTATGTCCATGATACTTGTCGGATGATCTAGTTAATAGAGGGGATCTTGGAAGGTGTTCTCTAGTGTACCTAAACTAGATGGTGGTTGAATATGCTATTTCAATGTATATGATTTATGTTGATGAACTCTCATCTATGACTTATAAGCTAAGTATATTAGGGGTCAACTCTCCTGAGGCTACATCGTATAAAGTAATAATAATAATGTCTTTTCAATAAATGGAACTTAGCTTAGAACTGAATGAACTTATATGAGGGGTGCCTCTTCCCAATGTGGGAAGGCTTTTTCACTATTGTCCTCATGAGGTGGATCACTCCAATGCCTCAATAGGGATAAAGAGGGTTTCCATATATACCTCCAAGTTCCATAAACTATGCTTGCCCCATAGGATCTAGGAAGGTGTCTCACCTAATATGCTAACATGTGTTATTTTTCTACTTTGGCATGGTAGAGCACATTCCCTTGGTGTAAGGCTGTACAACAACTAATTCCATGTAGGACACATGGTCTTAGTGTCAGATAAGGCTATCGTTTCGCTAAAGTAAAATGGACAATGGAAGTAATGAAATGGACCCTAACTAGGATAACCTAAGGAAAGTTGCTTAGTGTAGGTGATGGTATGGACTTCGCTTATTCATTGCACATGTAGCTCTTTAAGGGAGTTCTAGGAAGGTGTTCTAATGTATATGATTATGTTTATGTACTCATGCATGACTTTGTTGTCTTGTCTACTTGTTGTGATAAAATGTATGGTATGAGTCGTAATTAGTCTATATGATGTGTTCTTACCTCATATGCATAATGTTGGTCTTATGGACTATATGATGAATGTCCTACTTGGTATGCATCTCGTGAAATATTAGTATCATGGTTTGTGCATAAAATACATGTTAAGGCAGTGTCTCATGATAGGTTTACTTAGTATGTTTGAGGTTATGGGGCTTCACATGTACATTGTAATCGTAAACATATATTGGGGTTGTGAGTAAGGTCTTATACGAGTCCATGTAAAGTGAAGTTGGTATTTGTGCAAATTGAATATGCTTTATTTACGGGTTTTGGTCTTGACTTGAGTATGTTTTATGATGTGCTCTAATTCTATGAATGTATGACTTGAGTTAGGAGGATTGTATGTATGAGAACCTTGTGGCCTTAAGGTGATGCATTCCACGAATTATCACTAGAGGGTTACTTGGTAAGTTAAGAAGTTAAAGAGGAACAAAGCCTACTGTAAAATGAAGGTGCTCACTCTAAGTGAAATAAGCTTACTATAAAGTGGTGACTAAAATGCCTTAAATTCAATGTATGGTTTAATGTAATGCTGTGACCAGTGAATATGCGTAAATTAAGTATGTAAATGGTATAATGCTTAATTTATAAAGTTTTATGATGTTTTTTTAAAAGACATTTTGCATGGTTTCGAAGAAAAATGTCCCCTTTTAAATGCATATTTTTTCATAGTTTTCATACATAATGAATTCTTGTACTAACACGTTTCTTCTTTACTTTTTACACAAAGTGTAGGTTATGCATGCTTAAAGGATGTCTCTAAGGTGAAGGGGTTGATATGTGATTCCCAAGTTCAAGAAAAGAAATCTTTAAGTATAAGAATTTCCTATGTCATGTTTTACTGTAAAATCTTGTATTGATTTACTTATGATTTATGTCACAAGGGTCGTGTACCTGATGTACTATAATAATGTTTAGTCTAAGATGTCAAAGAGACTAGAGTTTAACTATGTAAATATGATATTGTGTATATATATATAATGGAAGTGATATTCTAGCATATGACGTGCTATGAAAGTTATAAATTTTTTGCTAAATTTACCTATGAAAATGCAATGAATGATTGCTATGGGCTTGTATAATACCTCCAAGAGGTCAAGTACATCATGTTACTTCTAAGGGGTGCTCTTCGGTCGTGGCGAATGTGGTATAAGAGCATGAAATTTATGAAGGTGGTTTTAGGTTCCAAAGTCTCATATTGGCATGTCTAGTAGAGTCTCGATAATCGGTGGTGAGTTGCGACACATCTATGAGAGACAGACTATAGGAAGATATAGTTTACCTTCTTCACTAGACTCATGTCGTGCCATTGAACTTAACTCTATAAGATATCTCTATTATGTTTTCTTGTCTAGTGGACTTTTAGATGTGATTGCTTGGATGAGATGGTATCTCTATGCTTCAGGAGAAAAGGTAAGTTTTGATGATTATCTTTGTTTTGTGGTTATATGAGTATGTATTAAAGTGAACTGTTATATATGTTGATGTGATGCCATTTATGGCTATATATGTGATTTAGATGAAATGACATATTATGTGAAGACTTGTGTTATGATTTAGTTATAGCTTGTTAAAGAAGTTGTTATAGTTTAGTTGAGGTTCCTTTTGTGTTGGTATGTGTCTATATGATATTGCATGATGATAATTTAATATTGTGTTTTAGGTTGAAATGCTTTGAAGAAGTGTGATAGATAGGTAAACAATAGATTTTGCCTTTAATTTTATGTAAGGATTAAAATATTGCCCTTGTATATATGCAAATGTTTCATTATTGCTTTGGTATATGTTAAATGATTCATAGTTTCCTTGTATTGATTGGAGTCTTTTGTATATACTTGATCCTAAAAGGGAGGGTAGTGTATTTACCTTGTAGAGTGATGATGTGGGTAGGAATGACCTAGAAGTTACCTTACCTTAATATTGAAAGAAAAGAAAGAGGCCTTATGGATAAGTCTCATCTACTGTTTCCCCCTATGGTTTTCATGACCCTAAGTGTCTATGGTAGAGTTGGGACTTTATGTGGTTGGTTAGTATGACCTAACTTGGGTGTTATGGATTTCCATTGGTTTGTTATGCCTAGAGGGATGATTATGTGTTAGTTAGTGGACTCCTTAATGAGATAGTAGGATTGAAAACCCTCAATGAATGTTAAACCTTCTTGTGTGAGGAGTACATATGTTGGTTTTGACTTACCTTGACCTTGATGTTTAAGGGGATGATGTGGTTAGGCTTACCCGAAGTGGGGGTTAATGTGCCAAGATAGTAATTGTTAAAATTCCTGTGATGTTCCTATGTTGAATTCCTTTGAACTTCCTTAAGAAGGAAATCACTTTAATGTGATATTGAGGAGGGTGTGCTTAATCTTAGATTCCAAGAGTGGGATGAGGTGCTTAGTTGCTAATGAGTGGTGTGTAAAAGTTCTCCTAAGATGGAGTTGAGTTTCTCTTGATGGGTTTACTCTAAGTGGATGGTAATATGAGTAGAAAGGTGATAGATATCCCTAACTTTTCCCTCTATGTTTACTTGAGCTTGATACCAAAGAGTTCCTAGTAACTTGTTCATTATAGGAGTCTTACATAAAAGTATGAGTTGCATGTTCTCCATATGTTATGTATGTCTTGATTGACACTATGTTAAGCAGGCTTTGAATATTCTCAATTGTATAAAAAAAGGATTTTTGATCAAATTCATGTTTTATCATGTCGATTGTGCATCTTGGTATGTTAGTTGTGCATTTAACTTCATGAGATAAGGTGAGAAGAATGTATGAAGTCACCTTTTAATATGTGGAGTTCTAAGAATTTGAGTCCCCTTAAAAATGAAAATGATGAGTCTCCTAAAATTGTATGACTTTTCTGGTTTGAATAACATAATTGTAGGCTCACTTTTGAAAAAGTGAAGGCATGTCTAGCCTATGTGCCTATAAATTTCAATAATTTTCCTAAAATGATGCATGTTTATGAAGGCTAGGATTATGCTAGAAATGGAAATTATTTTGCATGACTCCCTATTGTGGTGATGTATGTGGCGTGAATTACCATTTTGACTTCACTAGGAAGAATATATGAGCATGCTTTGGCCTTAAAAGGTTGAAAATTCCTCATCTCAAATGAATTAACCTTTGTGCCTTTCTTGGGTGTGAACTCATAAGTCTTATAAGTGTGTTGAGGAGATAGACATTCCT
This sequence comes from Solanum pennellii, assembly GCF_001406875.1. Lineage (NCBI taxonomy): Eukaryota > Viridiplantae > Streptophyta > Magnoliopsida > Solanales > Solanaceae > Solanum > Solanum pennellii. Next base: position 39,815,370 of record NC_028648.1, on the reverse strand, counting down.
CCCTAAACTTAACAAAGCATGGTATGGTAGAGTATGGCCCTCATGGCAGTATTCCTAACTAATAAGAATCCATTGTTGTTTCGTTTGACTCTAGTCTATATGAATTGAAGTGTGAGTTCTTATTTGTTTCTTGAGTGTTGTTGAATCTGCCTAAGTGTGACTTGAATGTGGCTGCATAATGAGCTCTCAATTAATTGAAATGTAAACACCATGTTATGATTAGGGGAAGTATACTCCTCCTATGAACATGACAGGAGAGTATTTTTTAATGCATTTTGAAAGTGAGTGAATAAAGATTTTTGCTTGTTTGTGTTGCATTGAGTGCTAAATGTTTGGAAGTTGTGTTCCTTGTAAGTTTGGTGCATTTACATCTTTGAGATAATGTTATGAATGTTGTAATCTGCTCTATGAGTCATTGAAGCCCTTTATGTGTTTAAATGTCCCAAGTGTAATTCGAGGACAAATGTTCCCACGTGGAGGAAATTGTAAGACCCCAAATTTTTTTTAGGTGACTACAGACTCAATTGTTAATAAAAAGATTTTTAGCCTGTTAATTAAGAGTTTAAAGCACGTATGATTGATTTGAAGTCATTTTGAGGTCAAATGTCCAAGAATGTAAGATGTCGTTTGAAAGTTAGACTTCAAACGTGCATGTGTGTGTAGGTGTGTTTTGACATGTTTTATGTGTTTGTTTTGGTTGAAACTTATGTGGAAGGTGCCTAACATTTTAATGAGTATATTTACTTTGAAACCGTCCGGGCACGACTCCCCAAGGGCCCCATAAAAGGCCCTCAAGGAGGACCCAAAGTCTACCTAGAAACTGCCAAGGGCAGTGTCTGCCTACGACTGACAAACGACGGCCAGTAGGTTTAGTGACGCCCCGTCAATGGGTGGGCGTCGTCCCATACTTAGCGCAGTAGGTAAAGAAAATAATGACAAGCCTCAGACCCAAACAACGTCCAGCAGTATAACCCATCGATAGGCCTACATGGTACCTTGCTTGGGTCGATGCAGCCTGCAACAAGCTGCCAAATGCACTATTTTATTAAGGGTTGAATGGGAAATTCACCCCACGTCCTAACCTGAACATAGGCGGTTTACATAGATTTTTTGGGGGTATATTTAGTTGGTTATTAAGATCAAATACCCATTCCCAAATTCATTCATCAAATGAAACTTTTCCCTATAAAAAAGAAACCTCTCTAGAAACCTCCATTGGAGATGAAGATCAATAATAACATGGATCTTGGATTTTCATGCCGGCCAATTTTCAAGGTCAAATGAGCCTCGAAGTTATCACAACACAATCCTAAGTGAGGCGGAAAAGTACACCCTATGAATGCATGCTTTACCAGTAACCGATGATTAAAAAGTAAACTATTATGCAGATTACTGATGAAAAGATTTATTTACAACACATATTAACTAGATGAACCAATAGATATTACAAATGAAGATATGAATACATATTATAGATTTACAATGTCTACAAAGCCTCTACTGGAATCCATGCTTTGAAAATACGTATAGTAAATACTCGGCAAAGCCTCGAATAGACCTGGAGCTCACCAACAATAACTGAGTATCTTGTGCTTCTATTTGGGAGATCTACTTTTGAATACTTGTAACTACATCATGAAATGCAATTTCCCAATAAGGCACATCAGTACGAAAGAATGTACTGAATATGTAAGGCATAATACAACCATATGTGACATGAGATCTCAAGTGAAACGAAATAACAATAAATAAATATTAGAGACCACTTTCGCTTATACTTGTGGAATTGTGTATGTTACATTCTTTTCTTAACTATTTTCTGTGAGTTGTAATTTTTGTAAGCCATATGATAGAAATGACCAGCTGATCAGTGGTAGTAGAGGATGTCCCATTCTATGTATTTTATCTTATGGGATGCTGTCCTCATAATTCCTCAAATTGGGATTGGCCTATGCTAGGAATTCGCCCCTGAGCGGCCATCCTTCCGTACCAATTGGAATCGGCTCATGCGAGGATTTCACCCCTAAGTTGTGACCCTCTTATACCAATCGGGATCGGCCCATGCTAGGCTTCCGCCCCTGAGCTGCCACTCTTCTATACTAATTAGGATCGACACATGTGAGTATTTTCCCTTTTACTGCCACCCATAATTATACATATTTCTTCACGTATATTTTTTTAAAATCTTTGAGATTGTTGCTTTAATGTTCATAAATCGTTTGAGAATTTTTACTTTGCATGATCATAACTCTTTTGAGATTGTTCTTTTGTTGATAGTAACTCATTTGGGATTGATGTTTTGGTGATCATAAGCATGTTTGAGATTTGGAACAATGAACAAGTTGTAGAAGACATACTAATATGGACTAACGATAATGACAATTATGGGGGAAGCAAATGTGACACCGACATAGTACTTCTCTTATGACTCAATACACATTTTTGACATCTCAAATTGAAGAACATACGAAGTGAAGACATAAAAATTTCTGCCAAGAGATTTGAACTCTATATTATAGCCAAATACTGACCAACTAATATCAAAGACAAGGTATACATGAATATAAAACGAAGGAAGAATGTGGACAAATTCAAATTAAGGACGGATAAATATTCCAAGCAAGTACTGACATATAAATGTACAATAGAGAAAGTAGACATCTTGTGAGGCAACATAATAGTCTATCATAATGGGAGTAATAATCAATAATGGGAACATATGAACATGTGAAAAGATGACATGTATAATGGAATAGACTATTGCAGGAAGTTGGAAAAATATGGACAAATTGTGTATCAATCCTATAAACATATGCACCATGTATAATCTAGGATCACTTTGACTTATATAAGGGAAATACCTGCCAGGAGTACTTTGATAGTGAAACAAGTTTAAACATTGCATGCTACCAATTCATAGAACAAAAACACACATTTATAAACAAACTCATATTACAGTGGTTACTTTAATTCTCTAAGGAGTACGGACTGCATTTATGGATCTGTCACTACCAAGAGCACTTAGAAAGCATACAAGTGTTGGATTCATGCCAAGGAAATAGGAAACAAATAGCCTTACATACCTTGCTGCACAATAATTGATATCACAATGAGTTAACCATGAACCTTTAGATTAGTTATCAACAATAGAGTAAATTATATAAACTAATATTAGTATCTATACAAGTCTGGATTACTTGATCAGACCAAACAGTAATTGACAACATAACTATAATTCACCACATCCAGAGTTCTTCCATCCATTTTCCCCTAATTATTTTTATAAGGTCCTCCGAAACCCCTCAGTCTTCATCACATCTAGAAAACAGTATTAAAGGAATGGCAGGAAATAAGCTCACACAACGCTCAATTAAGTGGTGTATCACTAAACTTTCAATGCACTATCCTCTAACTAGTTTTCATGACTTCTCTACATATCCAGCTAGACTCTCTTATTTTTATGATACACAATACAGTCTCTAAGACTCACAATATGGAACTAGAAATATTAACACTTGACTTCCGATCAACACCCTGTGAATTCCAACTAATGTTTAGATTCTCAAATCAAGTTCACAATAAAAATTTAAGGGGACTCCACTCCATGTATGTCCCAACATGCACCTCATTCCTAAACATTCATTAAGCTTACACCATACAGAGGCAACACTCACCAGTTCATGAACACGTACAAACTTTTACAAATAATGTATGAAAAATAGAGGGATGAAAATTTTCACACCGTACCTTGCTAGACAGAAACCTCAATTTCAAAGACTTTGATTATTTATGTTTTAGGTTGTCGTTTCTAACTTATCTTGATGTTAAATCTTATTATTCACTGAATTCCGTAAGATTGGAGATGTTCTACCAACTTGTACTTCAAAAATACCTATTTTCTTCAGATTCTAGTGGTAAAGCTGTAGAACAGAACTCTTGGAGCTTCCATGGCTTTCCTTGGGAGTAATTTCTGGAGAATAAGTAATATGATGGAGATTTGATAAGCTTTATGCTTTAGATGAAATTTTGGACATTTTTCCTTTAATAAATTTAGAAATAATATGGTCCTTATATTTTAAGAAAGAAGGTCCATCGCCTTCTTCTTTTCTGCCACGTGTTTTTAAGTAGCTGCATCAGCTACTTGCTCTTTTCATTTAATTAAGTCCACTTATTCTAAGTAGGTGCATCACCTACTTGATCCTTTATAATTCAGTACACTAATTCTAAGAAGGAGCAGCATCTACTCGCTCCTTTTAACTTAAAATTCAGTCCACTAACTCTAAGTAGGTGCATCATTTCACTTAAAATGTAGTACACTAATTATAAGTAGGTGCATCACCTACTTGTATCATACTAGCATAAACAATCAAGAAAGCACCTCAATTATTTTTCACCAGTTTCCTCATCTTAAATTATTTACAAGACAGTAGCACTAAATACACACTTGAACACTTTGACTTTTATATCGGATAAAATCTTTTACTATCCCGATGTTGATTTGTTTCTTTTTTAAGTTCAATTATTCCTATATGTTTTAGAAGGCATAGGGTGTCACAACTTAAAACATATTCTAGTGTCACCAGCCTCATAGGAAACCGAGTCCATAACTATACCACAAGGGAATTTTTAAGCGACATATACATAGAACTAGTTCATGTAGAATACGGGGTGTTACAAAAGCACGCATCCCTTTATATTGCATACTATCATTCGTTATCGCTCACCATCTTAGTTAGTTATTCGGATTACCAATGTCCAAAATACCAAGATTTATTGTAGACTCCCGTTAAGATCTTTTGCAATGAAACAGGTTGGCCCTCACGGCCATGCCGACCCTTTTCTAAGGTCGAACAAGCATGGATCATGCATACCCCCTATTTTTTCTATTATCGTAAGCTATAGCTCACTATCTTTGTTGCTGATATGGATTTCCGACTTTCAAAATGTCAAAATTTCTCTTGAACGTCCATTAAATCCTTGTCTATGCAGCCAGTTTGCCCTCACGGCCATAATAGCCCATTTTCAAAGTCAAAAGATCCCTTAAGGACGCATACCCCTTATTCTACCCATTATTGTGTGCTATAGCTCACCATCTTTGTTGGTGATCCGGATTTCTAACGTTCTAATTTCCAAATTTCTCGTGGACATCCATTAAGACTTTGTCTATGCAGTCGGTTGGCCCTAGCGGCCATGCTGGCCCATTTTTAACGTCAAACAAGTCCCGAACTATGCATAAACCCAATTTTGTAGATTATAATGTGATATAGATCACCTTCTTAGTTGATGTTCTGGATATCTAATGTCCAAAAATTCAAAATTTCTTGGGAACGTCTTCTAAGGCTTTGCTATGCAGTTGGTTGGCCCTCATGGACATGACGACCCATTTTCAAGGTTAAACGAGCCTTGAAGCGCGCATATCCCTATTTTGCAGATTATTGTGTGCTAGCTCAATTTCTTTTTTCGTGATCCGAATTTCTATCTTAAAAAATGCCAAAATATCTCTTAGACGTCCATGAAGACATTGTCTATGTAGCTACTTGGCCCTCGTGGCCATGCCGACCTATTTTTAAGGTCAAACGAGCCCTGAATCGCGCATAATCCCAATTTTGCAGATTATTGTATGCTATAGCTCACCATCTTTATTGGTTATCAAGATTTCCAATGTTTAAACTGCCAAAACTACTTGAGGACGTCTGTTATGAAATTGGCTATGCATCTAGTTAGCCCTTGCAGCCATTCCGCCCTGTTTTTAAGTTTAAACGAGACCGCGAAGCACGCATAACCATCATTTTTCCGATTATCGTGTGCTATAGTTCACTATATTTGTTGGTTATACGGATTTTTAACGTCCAAAATACATAAATTTCTCATGGAAGTTTGCTAAGACCTTGGCTATGTAGTTAGTTGGCCCTCACGTCCATGCCGATGAATTGTGAAGGTTAAACTAGCCCAGTTCTCGCATAGCCCCCATATTTCCGATTATGGTGTGCTGTAGCTCACCATTTTTGTAAATTATTCGGAATTCTGACGTCCAAAATGCCTAAAGTTCTTGTGGATGACCATTAAAACCTTGGCTAAGTAGCTGGTTGTCCCTCATTGCTAAGCCGCCCCCTTTTCAAGTTTAAACGAGCTTGAAAATGTGCATACCCCCATTTTACCTATCATCAAGTTCTATAGCTCACAAACTTTTATTGGTGATCTGGGTTTTTGACGTTTAAAACGTCAAAATTTCTCATGGACCTACATTGACTTTTTCTATACAGCCGGTTGGCTATGGCAGCAAAGCTGGCCCATTTTCAAGGTCAAATGAGCCCCGATACGCGCATTACCGCCATTTTGTTGATTATCGTGTGCTATAGTTCATAATCTTTTTTGGTTATTCAAATTTCTAACACAAAAAATGCATACATTTCTCATGGATGTCCGTTAAGACCTTCCCTAAGTAGACGGTTGGCCCTCACAACTATGCCGATCCATTTTCATGATCAAAACGAGCTTTGAAGCACGCATACCCCCCATTTTACATATTATCTCATGCTATATATCACCATCTTAGTTGGTGATTTGGATTTTTTACGCTTAAAATGCCAAAATTTCTCGTGGACCATTATTAAGACTTTGGCTATTCAGCCGGTTGGACCTGGAGGCCATGTTGGCCCATTTTTAAGGTTAAATGAACCCCAAATCACGCAAAACCCCTATTTTATTTATTTTCATGTGATATAGTTCACCTTCTTTGTTGGTGTTCAGGATTTATGACGTCCAAAAATTCCGAAATTTCTCATAGATGTCCCTTAATACCATGTTTATGCAGCCAGTTAGCCCTACATCCATGCGGTCAAGTTTTAAAGATCAAACGAGCTCCGAAGCGCGCATACCCCTAATTTTGACTATTATCTTGTTCTATTCTCACCATTTTTGTTGGGAACCTGCGCTTTCGACATCCAAAATACCAAAATTTCTCATAGACATCCATTAAGACATTGGCTATGCAGCTTCTTGGCCTTCACGGCTATGCAGGACAATTTTCAAGGTCAAACAAGCCCTGAAGTGCGCATACCCCCAATTTTGCCTATTATAGTATGCTATAACTTACCATCTTTGTTGGTGATCCAGATTTTCAACCTCCAAAATGCAGAAATTTCTCGTGGACGCCCATTAAGACATTGCCTATGCATTCTCTTCGCCCTCATGGCCATGCCGTGTAACAGCCCATCTTACGCATATGCTTGTCCTATTCTTCTGATACTGATGGCCTTATAGTATAGGTGAGGGACCATGTTTCTTATATGATTATTGTTTGTTTAAACTAGCCGGAAAGTGATGTATCATTCCGTGCACGTTTCCGCATGTTTACTGTAAGTTGACTGCGCAGGATGTATTTGAACTAAAGATAGTAAGGTGGGTAATTGAGCTTAAATTTGAAAGTGAAGTTCTAAGTTGATGCAAAATGATGTAATATTCATGAGATGAAATAAAATAATTGAGCTACTTTCTTGGCTTTATTAAGCTAGCAGATACATCACCTACTTGAGTTATATGGATATTGTTAAAAGGCAGAAGCTTGATGGACCAGATTTATAATTATAGTAATGGGGTCACTTGAAGTCCAAACCTATTAAAGGAATATAAATGTGAAAGAAAGACCAGCAGTCAAATCTGCCAAGGCCCAATATAAATTAATCACAAGTAAAAGCAACTAGGTGCATCACCTAGTTTGACATTTTGTGCTTCTTTATGTGCTTAAGAAGATGCATCACCTACTTAACCAATTAATCGCTGAAAATGGACCCCAAAAAAAGGATATTCTATAGGATATTTTTTGGTCAATAAAGCTCCATATATATCCAATATGAGAAGATATTCTTCACCCATTTTAACACATAATATTAAGAATTATCTCCAGCTCTCTCTCTCTCTTTTCTTTTCAAGATTAAATTTAGTTGTTTTAGGGTTCTTTAAGAAACCATCATATATGCAAACCAAGGTAAGTGAAAACACTTGGATTTTGCATAATTTTTGCATGGATTATGAGAAAAACATGTTATTCATGCTCAAGCATAATTACAAAAGAAGAAAATTTCAAGAAGATAATGCTCACTTCCTTAGTTATTAAGAGACCTTTTTCTTATTCATTGGTTTAAGTGAAAAGGGAAGCTGATGTTTTAGAAGAATTCAAGTTATCAGGAGAAGTTGCAGAAATTGAGGTAAGGTGACTGCCTTTTTTTTTGTCATCCTTGTTTGTGAGTTTGAGTGAGGAATTCGGGGTGTGCTATAATGAAAAACTCATGGGGTGGTGAATTCAATAATTGGTTGTATGATAAAGAATATTTGGGGCTGTTCTCTGTGTATTATTGTTGGTACAACTTGGTTTAGCATGGGGAAAGGATATATAATGTATGTGTTGGACATTGAATTAGTCTGTGGTGATACACATTATGTTAAGGGACGGATGGGTTCATTATATGTCAAAGTTAGCTAGTTTTCTATGAGGATCACGGTGTGATAGATGCTAATTTTAGTTTACCATGACTTATTTTAGTTTAAAACCGAAAAGGGGAGGCTGAATCATGTTAGTTATATCGATAAAATGATAAGTTATGTAAGGTTATTCGACACTATATCGCTTTGGCATGAAATGTGATACTTGCGATTAATACCAATGAAGTGAATCTCATAAATTCTATTCCTAGAAAATGTTACATATTGGCAGTGTACTATCTCCATATAGCCAACAATATTTCCCCCTCTCCGTAGTGAATAGAACTACTTCACTGTATGTTCACTATTTTATACTTGTGTAATTATCCACCCATGTGCTGGTATAGAAATGATATTTGTAAAAGCAAGTCTGGTGAATCCTCATGTCTGTTGTTTGAAGTCAATTGTGTTATTGAGACATTAAGGTAATATGTTTATGTTACATAGCTCTTTATGTCATTCTTATTGCCTTGAAGTATTATTTTCATGTCTTCTATTACTGATCCATACTTCCATATCCCCAAAATGATTATGAACCCCAAATAACATCTCAAAAGAGTTACTATTATCAAAAGAACTATCCCAAAAGAGTTATGAACTAGTAATCAACAATCTCAAAGATTAAAGAATCTAAATGAAGAAATCTATATAATTACGGGTGGCAGCCCAGGGCCTAAAACCTATCATGGATCGATCCCAACTGGTACATAAGGGTGGCAGCTCAGGGGCGAAAGCCTAGCATGGGCCAATCCCTATAGGTATAGAAGAGTGGCAACTCAGGGGCGAAAGCCAAGTGTGGGCCGATCCAAAATTGTTTAATTATGATGACCGCATCCCACGGGTTTATACGCCTAGAATAGTCATCCTCTTCTACCACTGATCAGCTGGTCACTTGTATCACATGCCATACAAAGAATATAACGTATAAAAAAGTAAAGAAAAAAGTGTAACATACATGATCTAACAAGAGTAAGATGTGGTCTTCTCTCCTGATCTATGCACTCATATGTTGATACTTGATTTCATTTGAGCCCTCGTATTACATATTCTATATTGGATTACATATAAAGTACATTTTTTCGTATTGACGTCCCTCGCTGGGGATGCTACATTTCATGCTGCATGAACAGGTACTCCAGCTAGTAGACCTCCTCGGTAGGCGCATACGACATTCAAATACCTTTGTTGAGCTCCAGGTTGATTCTGAACTTTACTGAATCCTTAGTAAATTCGTTATTGTATTGTATCATAGTTAAGGGTAAGGTGGGATATGTCCTGACCTATTGTAGGACTTCTATCTTCTTAGAGGCTTTGTACACATATGTACATGGTTCAGTTGTGTCTTAAGAAGTTGTGGCCTCAACGACCAAGTCTTGCATATAACTTTTTGGGTATACTTATGTTGGGTTCTTTTTGGCTATCCTTTATGTACTTTTCACTGTTGTTATAGTTATATGCATAGTAAGAACAAATTTCAGGTTGGTTCTCTAAGAACCTTAGGGCATCGGGTGCTTTCCGTCTTAATAAGTTTTGTGGCGTGACAAAGTGGTATTAGGGCAGGTCATCCTAGGGAATCTACAAAGTCGTGTCTGTGTAGAGTCTTGCTTATGGATGTGTCGTGCACCACATATATAAACAGGAGGTTACGAGATTTGTAGGAGTGATCTCATTTCATTTATTTCATAGATCGTGCGATAGAACAATGTTGTAGGTAAATCATAACTTATTTTTAAATTGTTTTATTATAACAGAGATGTCGGTTACAAGGAGTAAAAGTACTGGTAAGTGAGTAGATGTGGCTGCCCAAGAAAGGACCAACCAACCACCACCAAGCCAAGCTATTCAAAGTAGGGCTTCAAAATGAGTCTCTATCGCATAATTCCCCCACGCCTCTATCTCCTAAAGAACTAAAGAGGAAAGATGAACCTCATCAATTCCATATTAATGCTACCAAGCATGATTTAAGGAATGCAGTCCAATTATTACATCGTATAGTTGTTGGTCATGGACAAAGTCAAGAAGGTCCAGTTCCAAGTATTAGTAGTGTAGATAGAACAGCTGGAAAACAGATACGTGATTTTCTTAACATGGACCCCCATCATTCACTGGGTCACATCCTAATGAAGATCCGAAAGACTTTATAGATCAGGTCAAACACACTTTGGATATTATGCATGTAAGTGGTAAAGAAGCACTTCAGTTAGTATCATATAAATTAAAGGGTGTGACTATATTGTGGTATGAAGCTTGGAAACAATCTAGGGGAACGGATGAACCTTCACCTACATGAAAAGAGTTCAAAAAGGCATTCATTTACCATTATCTTCCATCGGAGATCTGATAGGATCACGCTGATTAGTTCTTAAATCTCCACCAAGGAGGTATGAGCGTAAAATAGTACAGTCTTAAATACAATTCCTTGCCAAGATATGCTCCTGATGTAGTAGCTACCATAGAGGATAGAATTCATCTATATGTGGATAGATTAGACCCATATTATCTTAGAGATTGTAACATATTTCCTTTGAATAAAGATATGGATATAGAAAGAATGCAGTCCTTTAAAACAGTAGGAGGATCAACGGGAAAGAAGAAACTAAAGTCGAAAATAGGGCATTCTAAGAGGGCCAGTTCCATTGGTCCGTTTACACCATCCTAAGGTTAGTTTAGGTTTCGGTTCACTAAGAGACCACCTAGGCCATCATCTTTCTACTTTACAGCTAGTGCCCCACACAATTTAAATTGTTTAGAGGCAATCAGTTTGGGCAAAGAAGTGAAAGACAAGGCTCACAAATACTGGGTCATAAAGAGAAAGAAAGTACTAGTGAATCAAGGCCTCCTTGACAACCTTGTAAATAGTGTGGGAGGAATCATATAGGTGCATGAATATTTTGGACAGATGTTTGTTTTTGGTGTTGTGCACTAGGGCATATGATGATGAAATGCCCTCATTGGGGCGTGGGTGGCATTGCACAACCAACTAGATTAGTTGTTGCAATAAACTCATCAACACCTTCTTTTGATAGGGGGCTACAGATGCCTACAATTCATGGTTGAGGAGCTAAGGGAGCATCTAGTTCGGTGGAATTCAGAATCTTACATATGCACTAGGCAATTGACAAAATTCAAAAGCCTCCCGGATGTGGTAACAAGTGTATTGTCCATCTTGTCAAATGTTGTATATGCATTAATTGATCCAGTGTCTACACTATCATATTAACACACCATTGATTGCTGGAAAGTTCAAAAGAATACCAGGATTATTAGTGAAGTCATTTGAAGTATCTACACCGATTTGTGAGTCTACTATTGATAGAAGAGTTTATCATAATTGTATTGTAATTGTTTTTGATCGTGATGCATTGGCTTACCTTGTTGAGCAAAACATGGTAGATTTTAATGTTATAATGGGTATTGGTTGGTTAGCTTCGTCTTATGCCACAGTAGATTTCCGATCTAAGATAGTGCATTTCAAGTTTCCAAAGAGGAAGTTCCTGAATGGAAAGGTAATATTAGGGCGCCAAGAGGTAAATTTATTTCTTATCATAAAGGTAATGACGATGATTTCCAAAGGTTACATATATCACCTAGTAAGAGTGAAAAATATAGATGAAGATATACGAACCCTTCATTCCGTTCCAGTGGTAAATAAATATTTCGATGTGTTTCATAAGGATCTTCCAAGTTTGCCTCCAAAACGAGAAGTAGAGTTTTGTATTGATGTGCTTCCAAACACTCAACCTATCTCATTCCTCCGTATAGAATGTCTTAGGCAGAACTACAGCAGTTGAAGGAGCAATTAAAAGACTTATTAGAAAAAGTACTCATAAGTCCTAGTATGTCCCCACGGTGAGCACAAATGTTATTTGTATGCAAGAAAGATGAATCGGTAATAATGTGTATCGACTACTGGCAATTGAATAAGGTAATAATTAAGAACAAATATCCCCTTCCAAGAATTGATGATTTTTTTGATCAGTGACAAGGTGCTAGGTGATTTTCAATGATCGACCAGAGGTTGGGTTATCACCAAGTAAGGGTCAAGGACAAAGATATACCCAAGACAGCTTTCCGAACACGGTATGGTCATTTTGAGTCATTAGTCGTGTCAATCGGGCTAACAAATTCACCAACAACTTTTGTGAATTTTATGAATAGGGAGTTCAAGCCATTTTGGATTTGTTCGTGATAGTGTTCATAGATGACATTTCTGTATATTCAAGAACAGAAGAGGATTATGCTCATCACTTGTGGCATGTTTTGAGAAATTCTTCATGATCATAAATTGTATGCAAAGTTATCTAAATTTGAGTTCTGGTTGAAATCTGTGGCATTCTTAGGTCATATTGTATCTGATGAAAGAATAATGGTTGATAACTAGAAGATAGAAAACATAAAAAACTATCTAAGACCTACAACGCCTATGAAGATCCATAGATTTCTTGGATTGGCAGGTTATTACAAAGGTTCGTTGAACGATTTTCTTCCATGACAGCACCCTTAACAAAGCTAACACAAAAAGAAACCAAGTTTCAGTGGAGTGATGAACGGTATTGGTACTTCTCGTGGGAAAGGAAGGCTATGCAGTGTATTATGATAATTTGGGAGCTTCGAATCAAGGCAGCTCAGGCCACATGAGAAAAAATTATCAAACCCATGATCTATAGCTGGCAGCAGTTGTGTTTGCTTTCAATATATGGTGCCGCTACTTGTACGGAGTTCATGTTGACACATACATTGATCACAAGAGTTTGCAATATATCTTCAAGCAAAACGACTTAAATCTAAGGCAGCGAAGGTGGCTGGAGCTATTAAAAGATTAAGAAACTGATATCTTGTATCATCCTGATAAAGAAAATGTAGTTACTGATACTTTAAGTCATAAAATACTAATAAGTACTTCCGGGAAGTCACTGGAATGACAAGGAACTAAGGATCAATGCGAGCTAGCTAGCTTGGGGGTTCGCCTTCTTGAATCTCAAGACGAAGGGGTTATTGTGCAAAATGCGGAAAAATCCTCATTGGTAGTGGAAGTGAAGGAGAAGCAGTACAATGATCCTATTCGTTTACAGCTTAAGGAGAATGTACAACATGGTATGATTAAGGCATTTCACCTTTAGCAAGAGGGAGTACTTCAATGTCAAAAGAGATTTTGTGTAACTAGTGTAGATGAACTAAGGATGAGGATCATGAATGAAGCAAATCATTGAAGATACTCTGTTCATCCGGGGTAAACTAAAATGTATCATGACATGAAAGAAATGTATTGGTGTGGGACATTAAGAGGAGCATTGCAGAATTCGTTCCTCATTGTCCAAATTCTGAACAGGTAAAAGTAGAACACAAGAGGACCGGAGGTAATATGCAGCGTATAGATCTTCCAATTTGAAAATGGGACATGATCGACATTGATTTTTTCACTAGTTTGCCTCGCTCATTTTGGAAGTTTGACTCTATATGGGTAATAGTCTATAGACTCACTAAATCAGAACATTTCTTGCCGATGAAGACTACTTATATAGTCAAAGATTATGTGAAGTTGTACATTAAAGAGATAGTAGGACTACATAGTGTGCCAACCCCATATAATATCTTATAGAGGAGCTAAGTTCACTGCAAATTTTACGAAGTCATTTCAGAAGAGTTTGGGAACACAAGTGAATTTAAGTACAAATTTTCACTCTCAAACGGCTGGCAAGGAAGAACGTACAATTTAGACACTTGAGGATATGCTGCGAGATTGAATATTAAATTTCAAGGGTACCTATGATAATCACCTACACTTATTGAATTCGCTTATAACAATAGCTACCATTCGAGCATTAAAATGGCTTATGAACCCTTATATGGTCAAAAGTGTAGAGCACCAATTGGCTTGTTCAAAAAAGGAAACTGCCTTTTTTTTGCTAGATCTTGTTCATCAAGTTATTGAAAAAGTCAAAGTGATACGGTAGCGGCTAGAAATAGCTCGATGTCGACATAAATCATATGTTGATATTAGAAGAATAGGACTAGAATTTTCTATAGGGGATTGGGTGTTCTTGAAGGTATCTCCAATGAAAGGGGGTAATAGGGTTTGGTAAAAAAGGGAAATTTGAGTCCACGCTATATAAGGCCATATAAAATTATTCAAAAATCGGCCAAGTAGCCTATGAGTTAGAGCTACCACAAGAGATTTCATTAGTTCATCCGGTGTTTCATGTATCAATTCTAAGAAAATGAATAGGTGACCCATCTCGTATTACTCCTACTGAAGATGTACATGTCATGGGAGATCTCACTTATGAAAAAGTACCAATTCTTATTCTGGATCAAAAATTTAGTAAGAACTAAAGAAACAAAAATTTTGTAAGAAATAAAGAGATAGCCTTGGTAAAAGTTTTATGGAGGAACCAACAAGTAGAAGAAGTTACATGGGAAGCCGAAGAAACAATGAAATTGAAGTATCCTCATCTCTTTCCGATCCAACAGAAAGATGAAAATAGTTAGTTTATGTGCCGACAAGTAAGTATATGTCTAAATGTATTATGAGAATAATAGTAGTACTAACTTAGGCTTGAATTTGTTTGGGCTGGATAACTATGGTAACATTCAAGGACGAACGTTTTAAGGGGAAAAGATATAACTTCCCGTTTTACACATATGATTGTTGTATTCTTGTGATACTGCTGGCTTTATAGTATAGGTGACGGACCATGTTCCTTGTATGATTAGTGTTGATTTACACTATCCGGAAAGTAATGTATCATGCCATGCACGTTTTAGCGTGTTTACTGTAAGTTTAGTCCGCCTTATGTATTTAAACTACATATAGAAAGGTAGTAATTGAGCATAAATTTGAAAATTATGTTCTAAGTTGAAGCAAAAGGAATTAATATTCATAAAATGGAATAAAATAATTGAGCTGCTTTCTTGGCTTTATTAAGCTAGAAGTTGCATCAACTACTTGAGCTATATGTATATTGTTAAAAGGCCCATGCTAGATGGACCATATTTATAATTATAGTAAGGGGATCACTTGAGGACCAAACCTATTTAAGGAAAATAAATAATGAAAGAAAGAGAAGCAGCCAAATCTGCCTAGGCCCAATATAGATAAATCCCAAGTGATAGCAACTAGGTGCATCACCTACTTTACCAATTAGTGGCTAAAAATGGCCCCTAATAAAAGGAGGTTCTAGATAATATTATTGTGGTCAATAAATCTCCTTATATATCCAATATGAACAGATATTTTCACCCACTTTAATACATAATATTGAGAATTATCTCCTGCACTCTATCTCTCTTTTCTCTTCAAGATTAAAACAACAATTTTTAGTTGTTGTAGTGCTCTTCAAGAAACCCTCACATCTTTAAACCAAAGAAAATACAAACACATCGATTTTGCTTTATTCTCCCATGGATGTTTAGAAAAACATGTTTTTCATGCTAAAGTATAAATAAAAAAGCATAGAATTTCAATAAGCTAATGCTCACTTTTTTGTTATTAAGAGACCTTTTTATTCTTCATTTGTTTAATTGTGAAGGGAAACTGAAGTTATAGAAGAACTCAAGTTATAAGGAGAAGTTGCAGAAATTGAGGTAAGGTGACTGCCTCTTTTTTTTTGTCTTTGTTGTGTATGAGATTGAGTGAGGAATTACGGTTGTTGTAATGAAGAATTCAAGGGGGTGGTTAATTCAATAATTGGTTGTATTATAAAGAATATTTGGTACTTTTCTATGTGTATTATTGTTGGTGCATCTTGCTTGAACTTGAGTAAATGATATATGATGTATGTGTAGGACATAGAATTAGGGTCTGGTGATACATTATATTAAGGGATGGATGGGTTCATTATCTATCAAAGTTAGCCACTGTTTTACGAGTCTCATGGTGTGATATCTGCTAAATTAGTTTACCATGACTTAAAAATTGTAGATTACAACCGAAAAGGGGAGGCAGCTAAATTTGTTTACCATGACTTAAGGGAATATGATTATATATCTCTTTGGCATGAAATCTGATAGTTGCGAATAATACCAATGAAGTGAATCTCATAAGTTCTATTCATAGAAAAAAATGTAGTGGATGCGTACTATCTCAAAATAGCCAACAATATTTTCCCCTCTCCGTAGTGCATAGAACTACTTCATTATATGTTCACTATTTTATACTTGTGTAATTATCAAACCTTATGCTGGTATAGAACTGGTTATTCGCAAAAAAAGTCTGTTGAATCCTCATCTTTGTTGTTTGAAGTCAATTGTGTCATTAAGTTGTTGAAGTAAGGTTTTGATGTTACATAGCTCCTTATGTCATTGTTATTGCCTTGAAGTATTATTTTCATGTCTTCTATTACTGGTCCGTACTTCCATATCTCCAAAATTATTATGACCACCAAAATAACATCTCAAAAGAGTTATGATTATCCAAAGAACAATCCCAATAGAGTTATGAACTGATAAACAACAATATCAAAGATTAAAGAATCTAAGTGAAGAAATCTATATAATTATGGGTGACGGACCAGGGGCGAAAACCTAGAATGGGTCGATCCCAACTGGTACATAAGGGTGGCAGCTCAAGGGCAAAGCCTTGCATGGGCTGATCCCTATAGCTAAAGAAGGGTGGCACCTCAGGGCAAAACCTAGCATGCGTCGATCAAAAATTGTGTAATTATGAGGACTGCATCCCAGGGGGTAATATTGCTAGAAGTGTCAGCCTCTTCTACCACTGATCCGCTGGTCACTTATATCAAATGCCCTACAAAGAATATAAAGTACAAAAAAGTCATGAAAACAATGTAATTTACACGATCTCACAAGAGTAAGCAAAGGCGGTCTTCTCTCATGATCTATGCACTCATATGTTGATACTTTATTTCATTTGAGCCGTCGTATTTTACATATGCTATATTGCCTTACATATTGAGCTATGCTATACTGATATCCCTCGCTGGGGACGCTGCATTTCATGCTGCAGGCACAAGTTCTTCATCTAGTAGACCTCATCAGTAGGAGCATACGATACTCAATTAGTTTTAGTGCGCTTTGGGTTGATTTAGAGCTTTACTAAGTCCTCGGTAAATTCATTTTGGTATTGTATTTTAGTAATGTGTAAGAAGGGTTCTGTCAAGACCTACTGTAGGTCTTCTATCTTATTAGAGGCTTTGTACACGTATTTACATGGTTCAGTTGTGTCTTAAGGAGTTGTTGCCTCAACGAAGTCTTGCATATAACTTTTTGGGTCTACTTATGTTGGGTTTTTTTGTTGCGTCCTTTGTGAATTTGTCAAGATTGTTAAAGTTATATACATAGTAAGATCATATTTCAGGTTGGTTCTCTCGGACCCTTAGGGCATCGGGTGCCTGTCTGTCTTAATCAGATTTGAGGCCTGACATGCCCGCCACAATTTTGTGTATTATCGTGTAGTATAGTTCACCATATTTGTTAATGATCTAGATTTCCAATGCCTAAAATGCCAAACTTTCTTAAGGAAGTCTATGAATATATTGTCTATGCAGTCGTTGGCTGTCGTGGTCATGACGGCTAAAGTTCAAGTTTAAACGAGCCCCGAAGCGTGCATAACCCCCATTTTGCCAATTATCGTGTGCTATAGTTCACCATATCTATTGGTCATTCGAATATCAGACGTCTAAAATGCATAAATATCTCATGACGTTTGCTAACCTTGGTTATGCAGTTGGTTGGCACTCCGGCCATGCTTAGCAATTTTCAAGGTCAAACGAGCCCCGGAGCGGCATTACCCCCATATTGCCATTTATTGTATGCGATAGCTCACCATCTTTGTTGATGATCCGGAATTCGGATGTCCAATATACTGAAAGTTCTCGTGGACGTCCGTTAAGATCTTTTGCTAGCATCCAGTTGTCCCGCGAGAGTACGCCGGCCCATTTTCAATGTCAAAATGAGCAGTGAAGTGCACATAACACCCATTTTACCTATTATGGTGTGCTATAGCTCACCACCTTTGATGATGATCTATATTTTCGATGTTCAAAATGACAAAATTTCTCATGGACCTTCGTTAATACTTTGGCTATGCAGCCTCTTCGCCATGCTGGCTGATTTTCAAGGACAAATGAGCCACGAAGCATGCATAACCACCATTTTGACGATTGTTGTGTGATATAGATCACCTTCTTTGTTGGTGTTCTGGATATCCGATGCCCAAAATGTCAAAATTTCTAGTGACCTATCTTCAAACTTGGTTGTATGACCAATTGCCCAGCACGACCATGCTGACCCATTTTGCTGATGATTATGTGCTATACATCACCATCTATTTTAGTGATCCGGATTTTAAACATCTAAATGCCAAAATTTCTCATGGACGTCTGTTAAGACTTTGGCTATGCAGCGGATTGTCCATACAGCTATGCTGGCCCATTTTTAAGGTTAAACGAGCCCAGTAGCATGCATAACCTCTATTTAGTTTATTATCGTATCATATAACTCACCTTTTTTATTGGTATTCAAGATTTTCGATGTCCAAAATGCCGAAGTTTCTCATGGACATCACTTTAGACCTTGGCTATACAACCGATTGTCTCTTCCGGCCATGCCGACCCATTTTCAAGGTCAGACGAGCCCCAAAGCGCGCATACCCCATTTTACTATTATTGTGTACAATAGTTCACCATATTTTTTGGTGATCCAGATTTCAGATGTCTAAAATGCCAAAATTTATCAGTGACGTCTGTTTAGACCATGGATATTCAGGGTGTTGGCCCCCGCAACAAAGCCAGCCAATTTTCAAGGTCAAACGAGCCTCTAAGTGCGCATGACTCCCATTTTACTGATTATCATGTGTTATAACTCACAATTTTTCTTGGAGATCTAGATTTTCCATTTCTAAAATTCTGAAATTTAACATAGACGTCCGTGAAGACCTTGATTATGCAGTCGTGTTTCCCTCATGTCCATGCCGTCCCATTTTCAATGTCAAACGAGCCCCAAAGTGTGCATACCCCAAATTTTGCCGATTATTGTGTGCTATTGCTCACCATCTTTGTTGGTGATCTGAATTTTCGACGTTCAAAATGCCCAAATTTCTCGTGGACGTCCGTTAAGACGTTAGGTATGCAGATAGTTTTCCCTCACGGCCATACCATCCCACTTCAAATTCAATAGAGCCCCTAAGCGCGCATTCTCCCTATTTGCCTATTACGTGTACTATAGCTCACCATCATTGTTAATGATCTTGATTTCCAACGTCCAAAATTATAAAATTTCTTGTGAACTTCCATTAAGACCATGGATATGCAGCTAATAGGCCATCACAACCATGTTGTGTAAGAACTCTAAAATATATTAACGTGTGTAGATCCTCACTTGTGCCTAATAAGCTTGTTAACTTGTTAATTATGTTTTTAAAGAATGTATGGTTTATTTTAAGTCATTTTGATGTCACACGTCTAAGAACATTCAATGACGTTTCAAAGTTAGACTTGAGACATACATGTGTGTCTTGGTGTGTCTTGACATGTTTAACATGTTTGTTTTGTTGTAACTTATGTGGAAGATCTCTAACAAGTTAATGAGTATATTTACGTTGGAAATGTCCGAGCAGGATGTAAAACCATACAAAACGAACTAAGGTGAATTGTAACTTCGTGAATGTTTCTTGAGTTAATTTTTTGTTAATCATAGTTATAATTTTGTCGTTAGGAAGTGTGAGATGTTTAGTGACATTTGGAGGTCAAACGTCCAAGAACATCATGATGTTATTAAGACATGTCTTAAATTGTTCTTGTGTGTCTTCATGTGTTTTACTGAGTTTAATGTGTTAGTTTTGCTTGAAATTGGTGTCAGATGTTCCTAGAACCTAGACGTCAATGTTTAGGGGTTTAACGTCCGGGGACAACCCCACTTACGACCCAAGAGGGGCCCTAGAGAAGGGACCAAGACAAAGACCCAAAACTTCCTAGGATGTGTCAACAAACCGAACCTGTCAACCCCAGTAGACCAATCGACGGCTAGTCAACTTGGTCCGTCAATTGGACATGCAGGCCTGCATGTTTTGATGGTAGCAGATTCAACCAACGAACAACCACCAATGGGGCATCGATGGACAAACAGTCCGTTGGTTGGAGTCGTTGGGGCTGCTGCCAAAAAGCTGTCATTTTTCTATTTTTTTTGGGTGTTTTGTAAATTCACCCCATGTCTTTTATGAAACTTGGATGACAGTTTTAGGGTCTTTTAGGTATATTAAGGAGTTTGAAGTCCTAAGATATGATTTTAGTCTTCATTTCCTAAAAGCCAAAACCCTCTATCAAGAAAGACACTCTCTAAAGTTCCATAGAAGATAAAACTCAAGAACGAGCTAGGAGGGATATGGGTGGACGTTCCTTCATCAAAAATCAGTGGGTTTTCTTCAATTTGAGGTATGGTAGTCATCCTTGAACACTCTTCCATTCAAGGAGTACATTCTAATAGATTTTCAAAAAGGGTTTTCAAATTCTATCTTGTTCTATCTTTAACTCTAAACTTGGTTCTAGCATGAAAATTCTTTAAAATGATTCAAATATGATATTTCCAATATATGTTGGTGATTTTAATGCTAAAACATCAATGGAAACATGTTAGATCATTATAAAAAAATTTGGCTTAAGGAATGGGTTAAATGTGCATGGTTTTGTACTATTTGAGCCTTGGTTTCCTTGTTTTTTTTATTGTTGTTTAGAAACTGACTCAAGGGCTATATTATGATGAAATATTGAGTAAATTATTATAGGTAATGGAATCTTTGATAAAGGGTAAGTTGGTTATGTTGTTTAGTTTTATTTATGAAATGCTTTTGAGTGGTATGGTCCACCTTCTTGGTGGCGTGCTTACTTGATGAATTTTGATATACTTGATATGTATTGTAAGTGTGGCTTTAAAGGCTTAATGTTTGAAATGAAGTGATAATGATGGTTCTTGTATTGTGTTTTATAAAGCTTGAATTCCATGTTTTGCTTAGATTATGCTTAAATGATGTAAGTGAATATATTGAGCATGATAAAGTGTGTATTGTGATGAATGAAGGTCTAAGAATGTATAAAAGTTAATGTAAATTAAATGATGTTTATACGCAAGGTTTTTTCACATGTACACACACATATGAATGAATGAATGAAGCTAACTTAAGTCAAAAGGGGAGTTTCGGGGTGAACACTCTTCCTTAGTTAAGATGAAGTGTTTATTAGAAATCTCACTACATCCGAAGAGTTTTCTAAGATAGGTCAGAGGATGAATGCCCTTCGTGAGTTGAGATATGGTGTTGACTAGTTAACCTAATCCTATAGTATAAAATGTTGAGAATCCATGGGGATTTATGCCTAGCACTGAGAGGATATGAATAAGGGGTGATGGTAAGTTGAGATGTTGTATTCCAATGTACTTCTTGAGATGAGTACTCCTCGTAGTAGAGAATGATTTACTTAGTTGCAATCTTCTTATCCCTTAACTATGCGCCCGCATAGGTGTAGCTATTGGAAAAGCGATGTAAATGCAAAGAGAATGACCCTACCATACGCAAGTGGGGATCACATAGTAGGCATTCCGAAAGGGTAGTCTTGTTGTGACTTATTTGAGTGTTCTTCTTATGTATTCTCATTGAGTGGGGACTTGTTTTCCTGAGCCGAGTAAGCCTATAATGGGTAGTATTGGGGATCACCTAAATGTGTATTGAAGGAGGTCTATGGACGTTTCCTTCATATCATAGCTATGTGAGTCTTAGGATAACTTTAGCTAGGGAAACTCCTATGGAAATGAGTTCACTTCCTCTTGATTTTACTTAGGGAGTTCACTGTTTTTGGATTAAAATTAATTCACTATAATGCTAAGGGTTCACTGTAAAATTTTAGTTGTTTAGTGTTAGATGGTCCTTTTGTTAAAATTATGGAAATTCTTCTCTAAATGTTAAATGATGATTCTTATGTGGTTTTACTCCTATATTCATGAAGGTTTTACATATTTGGCATGAAAATTTATTTATACTAAAATTTCCCTTATGCATGTTTTTGCATATGCCCTACTTAGTACATTGTTTTGTACCAACCCCATACATTTCTATGCTCTATAAGTATAGGTTTCGAAGCAAGGTTATGAGGCAAACCTTGGAAAAAATTCAATCAAAACAAAGTATATCCTCATATATCCAAGGGTATAGTCCTATTTTCTTAGTTTCTTTATTTAAAGACTTATTGTGTATTTTTTTCAATGTAAAGGGTCGTGTCACTAAGATATAATGCCGTGTCTTTAATTTGGCTTGTGAATACGAGATCAATCCTTAGCTTTTAGAAAGATGTTTTCTTTATTAATTTATTCATGAAAAGTTTTAATTCCGCACTACTAGTCATATCTTATGTAATGAATGATAGCTAAGGCTTGTAGGACACCTACGAAAGGTCAACTACGCAATTATTCTGACCTAAGGGTGATCCCTTATTCTAGGGGGTATTTTCGGGTTGTTACAAACATTGAATTAAAGCATAAGTTTATGGGAAATAGTTTAGGGTCTTGAATTAGAGCATAAGTTTATGGGAAATAGTTTAGGGTCTAAAGTCCCATAATGCACATTTAGTACAGTCTTTGTCATTGGTGTAATTCGCGACACATTCATGAAAAAAAGGCCATAAAATGATAGAAGTTTCACTTTCTTCATTATTCTAATGTCGTTCCGTAGAGTGGTTTCTATAAGATGTTTATATCAACCTCTTCTCTTTTTGTGTTTATAGGACATCAATACAAGAAGATCAATCTCTAGAAGGGAGGAAGGAGGTGTAGCTAATGAGAGGATCCCTCCCCGTGTTAACCAAGTTCTTATAGTCGGCCTAGAGGGAGAGAATGAAGATGTTCCCCTTCAAGAAAGTTCCACCGTAACCTCAAGATCCTCAAGTTCCCCAAGTGCCACCTTTTCCCCAAGATCCTCAAGTTCCCTATGTTGAAGGGGATATGACTACTACGGAGTTGAGGGCTTCCCTAATGAATTTGACCCAACTCATGACGGCTCAAGCTTATGTCATCAATAATCACTTTGTTGCCCAAGCTAAACAAGGGGTTGGACTCAACCAGATGCTCGTACTCCCGCTTCCAGAATTCAGGATTTAATAAGGATAAACCCTCCTACATTTCATGGAACTAGGTGGATGAATATCCACAAGGTTTCATAATTAAGGTATTAAAAGTGGTGGATGCTATAGATATGATTCCAAGGGAGAGAGCGTAGCTAACCGTTTGCCAACTCAAAGATGTGGCTCAAGTGTAGTTTGAGCAATGGAGGGATGAGAGACCCTTGAGAGATGGTCTGGTAGATTAGGATGTATTCATAGAGGAATTCCTATATATTTTCTTTGCATTAGAGTGGAGGGAGAAGAAGATGGTTGAATTCATTAATCTTTGTCAACGGGGAATGAATGTGCAAGAGTACTCTATTAAATTCATCCAACTCTCTAAGATGAGGGATTGTCCTAACACCAAAGCAAGAGGGAAAGAGGTAAATCAATCTCCCCTAGATCCTAATACTCCAAAGAAGAACCCTCCAATGGGATGGGAGCTAGGAGGGAGAACTAGTACCAATAAATGTCTTAACCTTTTATGGTTGTTACTTTTATGTTGTAAGATTGTCACACCCCAGCTCCAGGTGAGGCGGAAAAGTACCTTATGAACACATGCATTACAGGCAATCTATGATGAGAAAGTGAACTACTATATAGATTACTGATGAGGAGTTGCATATACATCACATTTTGACTAGCTGAACCTATCACACCCCAACCCTAGGTAAGGCAGACAAGTACCCTATGAACGCATGCTTTACAAGTAAAGTATGGTGAGAAATTAAACTACTATGTAGATTATTGAAAAGAAGGTTTATATACAAAAAGGTCTTTAATGAAAGAAAACAAAAGAAAAAATAGTTCATGTCCTTGAAAATATGAAGAATTACAAATATTGAGAGAAATCTACTTCGTAAGCTTCACCTACTAGGAATCTTCACTTGCTGTCCACTTAAACATTTAGACATATATAAGACTATGTAATTAGTACGAACAATGAATTCAGTATGACATTATGGAAAAGCATGCTTAAAGAGGACATTTAATTTGAAATATGCTTTTAATCCTATTTTGGTAAACCTTGATGAATAAAGTGTACAAAACATCACATAAGTCGTCATTAATAAATAAGGTAATAATTCCATAATTTTCAATGTTTAATCACATTATTCAAGTAACCCATTAAACATTAAGACTTTCCTATTAAAAGTTATCCTAAGACTCGCCAAGGTAATACATGAAGTGACCGCCCATACAACTTCTTCATACGACATGCTTCATTGACATTAGACATATACTAAACTTACTTCATTAACATTAGACTTAAAGTCAATTTTCTTCATTAACATCATATAGTAACCCATTTATTTATTTTCATTACAAGGACATACAGACTCCCTCGAAATATCTACCTGTGCAACAAATAGATGGCATCTCGTTCCACCACCAACCCTAAGTAGTACACTGTTATGAAGATCTAGTTCATTACATTCATATGTGGGGGCTATCTTTAAGTGAAATAGACCATGCGAGCTTTACATGGAATCAAAGTATTAACCCCTAGCATATGAGGGATCCCCACTAGCCTAAGGTAGGATCATTCTTTTAGGAATGACATGGATCACCAATAGCTAGTCCTATGTGGTCTGATAGTTTAGGGATAAGGAGAATGCATCTACGTACTACATTTCAACTTATGAAAGGTACTTATCTAAAGACGTACATTGGATACACCATTACTAGTCACGAAGAGTACCCACCCCTTTGTGAAATCATCTCGGTGTTGAGAATTACTCCCCCACAAAGTATTATACATTCATTACATTCGTTAGCTATAGGTTAAGAGATTGCTACTAAGTACTACATCTCAACTCTCAAAGAGTGCTCATCTCTAGAAGTTACTTTTGAACACTAGAGTGTCTTTGGTGTGAAGGAAAACATTTTTTTGGAAAATGTTTACCAATTTTTTATGTTTGGTTGGGACAAAAGTTTCAGAATTATTTTATTAAAATAGACTCATTTTCCTCAAAATTAAGGAAAACGACTTCCCTTAATAAATTAAGGAAAACGTTTTCCAAAACTCTCCTCTAATTTTAAATTACTTTTTTTTGGGAAGACATTTTTTTTAAAAAAAATACTTTCAATTTCAAAATTTTATTTTTTCACCCGATCCCTAACCCCCACCCACCC